>NC_084734.1:38693842-38833842 GCF_033978785.1 Entelurus aequoreus
TGCAAACAGCTTCAACCGAGAGGCAGCTTATTTTTCCACTCTAATGGTACTTTAATGCAACAAACGGCGAAAAAAACCTGCACTTTTCATAGTAAATTTTGGAACTTCTGCAAATTCAGGCATCTCAAAAAAGGCCCCTGAGGTCATAGAAGGTCTGAAAAATTACTGTTAATATTCAGATATGTTTAAATAAAGATGTGAATAAAGCATATTTTGTTAGATGTGTTGAAATTCTCTACTTTTTGGGTTTAGGGTTACAAAAACACTAATCACACATTTATAAAATTATAAAGGAATGTAATGTTAATGAAAACAATTAGCCTTATAACATTTTAACTTTTGCCGCAACTTATTGAAAATGCTGCCACAAAATCAGGCAACATTAAAAAAAAGCCCGCAAAATCCTGGAGGGACTGAATAATGATAATAATGCTAATAATAATAGTGTACCTGCCTGCTCTTGTTGTTGCATGACGTCCAGTGTCATCTTCCTGAGGGAGGAGAGCACATTATTTGCATTAATAATTGGTTATGTCTGCGACATCCAAAGTGCAGCACATTGTAAAAATAGGAATAAAACAAAATAACCCAAGCAAAAGTGTGAAAAAGAGTCAACGACCCAATGGAAAGAGACAAAGCTGATGTGTTAATACTCGTAACTAATAACACGACGTGTTATCTTTACAAAAAACTTACATAATGATTTGTTTTTTTAGCCTTTTTACAAAACATTTTTGAAGACATATTTTTAAAAAAATTGTTTTTTCAGCATGCGGCCCTGTGTGTGTTCCATGCTTCATGAGGTACAGTAGAGTATGTGCAGCTTTCAACGATGAGATCTGAATGAGTGCCGTCGACACCAAGACAATAGCGAATGTTGTGATCGAACACTGGAGCAGACGTTATTGTAAAGAGAAACGTGAAAGCATGAGTAGAAGACAGAGAGGCATGCATAGGAAGCTGAGATAAGTACGGAGCGGCGGCGTGGCAACAGGACGGCAGTTCAGACAAACACAGGAGACAAACGGCAGCTCTCACGAGTCATTTCGACTCGGGCAAGCTCTCTTCTTTGTCCTCCCCTTCGGATAGAGGTGTCGAGGGTGGCGGCTCGGGCATCGGCATTGGCATTGGCAGGGGGATGGGCTGACTTTTGCCCTCTGGGGTATCGCCGCCCCCGCTAGACGTGGCCTGGCTTATGATTACAGTGGGACCTGTTGGAGAAACATTGTGATGGACCACTTTGAGGCTTCTGCTGCTTTTATTTTGATATTTATCATCGAGGTCAAGTATTCAACACAGGGATGTTTCCCATTTCCCAGTAGTCTTGAACACAGCGTGTGATTGTTTGAGACGGGCTGAAAGACACGGTCACTTACCGCTGTCCTGCTGCTCCGCCTTGATCTGGGCCTCCAGGTCCTCCGGGTCCACGTACTGGTAGTTCTCGTCCTCGTCGGGCGGCTTGCATTTTCCGCAGCAAAAACAGCAGCAGCAACAACAGCAGCAGCAGCTGAAGAGTGTGCAGCACAGCACCAGCGTCTGCAGCACAACAGTCAACATGGTCATCACGTCACACATCACCAACATCACAAGTATAGAGCAGCCACGCCCACCTTAAACCACCATTTGGACATGAGGAAGTAGTACTTGACGCTCTCCTCTCCAAACTGCTCGGACACGTAAAGACCCATGGAGCCGTACTCGTCGTAGATCTTCCTCTTGGTCTCATCGTTCAGGATGGAGTTGGCGTTGTTGATCTCCTTAAACTTCTCCGCCGCCTCTGGGTTGTCCGGGCATTTGTCTGGGTGGTACTTCAACGCCAACTTCCTGGCAGGCAGATGAGGAGGAAACAGAATTCAAGTGGGCTGAAGTGAAGTGGAGTGAGCTGAAGGGAATTTAAGTGGGCTTCGGTGAAGTTAAGTGGGCTGAAGTGAAGTTAGATAAAGTGAACTTTAGTAGAGTGGGGTGAAATGGGCTGAAGTAAAGTGAAATGAAATGGGCTGAAGTGAAGTGGAGTGGCTGAAGTGAGGTGAAGTGAACTTAGATGTAGTGGGTAAGGCTGAAGTTAAGTGAAATGAAATTATGTGAGCTGAAGTGAAATTAAGAGGGTTTAAGTGAAGACAAGTGGGCTTAAATGAAATGAAGTGAAGATAGGTGAAGTGAACTTTAGGGAAGTGGGCTTAGGTGAAGTGAAGTGGGCTTAGGTGAGGTGAAGTTGGCTGAAGTCAAGTGGGATGAGGTGAAGTGAAGTGGGATGAGGTGAAGTTGGCTAAGGTGAAGTGGAATGAGGTGAAGTTGGCTGAATTGAAGTGAAGTGGGCTTAGGTGAGGTGAAGTTGTCTGAAGTCAAGTGGGATGAGGTGAAGTAGGCTACAGTGAAATTAGGTGAAGTGGGCTGAAGTGAAATTAAGTTAGGGGAAGTGAACTTAATGAAGTTAGCTGAAGTGAAGTGAAGTAAGGTGACATCACATCACGTGAAGTGGGTTGAAGTGAAGCAAGGAAGAGAAAAAGGAGACTTGAGTAGTCACCTGTAAGCTTTCTTGATGTCCTCAGCTGAGGCCCCTTTCTCTAGTCCTAACACCTTGTAGACGCTCTCCCCGGCTGTGGACATCTTCCTCTGAGGCCGCGAGGGGTTTGTGTTGGTGTTTGGGTCAGACATGGCTTACCTCTGCTCTCCAGCAAAAGACAACAAAGAAACATCAGCATTTTTCACACAATAATAAGAATTCATGCTGGTATGAAGCTGAGATAGGCTCCAGCACCACCCGCGACTCCAGAAGGGACAAGTGGTAGAAAATGGATGGATGGATGGATGAAGCAACAATTACTTTCAACAAGTGAATCCTGGGTGTTACCCTCACACAGGTGGCGCCGCATGCACACTCACATATACACGCACTGATGCGCGCATGTACCACTTTGAACAGAAAGACTACCAGAAGTCTGAAGCCCTCCTGCTCCGAGCAGAGAGATCTGACCTGGCTGTTAAATACTATGAGGTGACTGGAGTTTTAGGAAGTAGAGCTGTAATTTATGTTATTTGCTTGTTTTGCTACTAGAGGTGGGAGAAATAATACATTTTTAGATGCCTCCCAATTTAGACTTGAACGATTATAGAATCGATTAGTAAATGTCAATAACCGAAAATCGATATATTTATTGTACCGTATTTTCCACACTATAAGGCGCACCTAAAAACCTCCAATTTCCTCAAAAGCTGACAGTGCGCCTTATAATCCGGTGCGCCTTATATATGGACCAATATTGAGCCACAACAAGTCTCGCAACTACGGTAACTACGCCGACTTCATTTTCCCCCTTCTACGGCTGCTTACCATAGAAGAAGCGCTTCTTCTTCTATGGGGGAAAAGTAAGTCTGCGGCTGCTTAACGTAGAAGAACTTCTTCTTCTATGGGGGAAAATTAAGTCCTGTAGTTGCGAGACCTAAACTTTATGTAAAGACCCAAAAATGGCTCCTATTAAGAGACACGCTTACGACGCAGAGTTTAAACTCAAGGCGAATCAGTCACGCAGTAGAACACGGGAATAGAGCAGCAGTGAGAGAATTTAACATTAACGAATCAATGGTGCGGAAGTGGAGGAAGCAACATGATGACCTGCGCCAAGTAAAGACTAAACAGAGTTTCCGAGGGAACAAAGCGAGATGGCTACAGTTGGAGGACAAACTCGAACAGTGGGTTGTTGAACAGAGAGCAGCAAGTAGAAGTGTCAGTAAAATCACTATTTGTTTTGTTGACATTACCTTTAGCACAGCTCCATCTAATGGATGCATAACGTAACCCCAGCCTCTACTGTAGCATCTATTCTATGCGCCTTATAATGCGGTGCGCCTTATATGTGAACAAAGCTTTAAAATAGGCCATTCATTGAAGGTGCGCCTTATAATCCGGTGAGCCTTACAGTTGTAAAATTTGGCTGACCGCAGTGGGCCACCTCTATTAGAGATCCGACCACCTCCTTTATTATAGGGCCTTACTGTTCCAATTTTACATACATTTCCATGAATTTACTAAATGCAAGTCAACTGTGTCTTGTTTCAAATGCACTGTTTTCAAAAGTTGCAAGTGATAAACGCTTATTTTGTGAAACGAAAAGAAATGTAAAACTGCATCAATATACTTAAATTAAAGATGCATCAACAATCTATTTTTAATCAAATCGTAGCTCCTGAATCGTAATTGTAATCAAATCGTGAGTTGGCCAAATATTCCCACCTCTAATAGATACATACATACATACATACATACATACATACATACATACATACATACAGACATACAGACACAAGCTGCCAGCTGGGTCATTGACCAAAGAAGATTATGTTTTGCTGACCTCGCAGATTACTCGGGTAAAGTCCACAAACACAAACGACATACGTATTGCTTTCATTTAATCGAGGTTCCTCTATAGCTTCTTTTCTGTGAATGTCTTCTTCATCTTCATCATCATCATCACAGTGGCATGCTGGGAATATCGTGCATCCCACATGTGGAAAAAAATCCAGGCGCTCTGGGTCAACACCCCTCGAGTGCACAGCGTGTTAAAGTAATTAAAAACCAAACCCTTCAGTGAGGAGATAAAGAAGGCCGTCATTTTAATCACACACTGCACGCCCCGATGGCGCTAAATCATTGGCAAAGAACCCCAACATGTCCACCACCTCACTGTATGTGAATTCTGTAATAATGTAGGCTTATTTTGTATGCACTATTACTATGTGCACTATTAAACAGAGAGAAAAGTAGCAGTGTTGTCTAACGGCAAGTCTTTCAACACTAGTGCCTAAGTTTAGCTCCTTTTCAAAAGCTGAGGAACAGAAAGCAGACAGAATATTTTTAGACACCAACCTTAAAAGTCAATCAAAACCTTTGCTGTCTTTTCAAAGACAATTTAGTGTTGCTGCTGTTTCACACTGACACTATTATTTCGCCTGTGTTGGTGTACCTAATGAAGTGTCCATCAGGCTAATGACTGGCAGGTCAAGGGGGCGGGGCAACCTACAGACTCCTGCGAAGTGTACAGTGCTCGGTTATGCATCCTGTGCGTCCAAAGCATATGTTGATTAAATTCCTCGTCCTAATATCTTAATTAGGAGAATAACTGGGCATCAAATCGTGACCACTTTTCCCGCATATTAGGCGTTTCCGGTCTTTCTCTTGCGAGAAATGCCAAAGCCGTACGTGGCTGGCTAGACTTAATCCTTTCGCTAATGTTAATCTCAGCTCACCAGGATAATTAACTGCTTTCTATTATTCCCCTTAGCAGTTAATGAGTACACCATGGCCGTGGAAGAATGAAATCTGAAATAAATAAATAAAAATCCCAATTGCATGTGCTGACATTAAGCTACCTGCTAGCTGGAAGCTGCACCGACATCGTCCTGCATTAGGCATTCAGTGTATTTAATATTTATTTTTTTGTTGCAAAAATATCACAAATGTTATCCACATAGACGTGTTATTAAATGAATCAACCGCAACACGGTCAACAATTTGGCATTATTTTAACATTCTTTATGCATGGAAAAAATAAGAGTGGATCCCATAACTCAATTGTATGTTTAACTGGAAAAATACTACTGATTTATTTGTTGGATAGTTATCAGCAAATAATGCATGAAAAGTATCACGATTTTTTTAAATGGAATTCGGCCTATAAGGCGCTTGCCTGAACCGGTTAGCATCATGCTAGCTGCTGCAGGCTGGTCTTACCTGATGCTAACTGGACGCTAACTGGATCATAGAGGCATCTGGGTCGCGGTCCGGACCTCCAGTCATAGGCTCGGTGCGTGACGGGGACGTCAGCCGGGGTGTGGTGTGCATGTAGCGGCGCCGCTAGCGGAGGCGCGCCGGTGTAATCACAGCTCGCTCTTTCCAGGGAATGACGACCGCACACTATGACGCGTTTGATGGCACACGTTCACTCCGTCATCCCATGCAACGTAGGCGCTCTCATCGATACGGTGCAGTCTCTGTCATTCAACTAATGACAGCATTGTTACTACGAAGCAGCAGAATGAATAAACCATTCGAGTAAGAGAAGATACAACAGAATTAAACATTGATGTAGCATATGTGCAGTGTAGACCAGTGCAGCAGAGTGAAATACCTGCTGAGTCCAAATTTTATTCAATCATTTTTCACACATGGTCTATACTTTGAGATATACTCCTTCCAGTTTATTGTCATTGCTGTACCATCAGTTTGTTCCATTAAACACGCGTGTAACGTATGTGTAATGGCCATGGAGTGACTGTCCATGAGTGTAACATTTTCCATCACTCAACCAAGCCTCATGCAAACTCTTAGGGGATGCCTAAAGGGCTATTATTTTAACCTCCAGCTCATTTCATATTGGCCCTCTGCATGTTCAAAAATAGGACTAATAAATTAGATGTCATTTTCAGATGTTGCTATGTTTTGTTTAGATATTTTAGCATAGATTGACAGTATATTATAACAGTGTCATGTGTTAGGGCTGCCCAGGCTAAATTGGGACACTTTTTATTTGTCCTTCAAATTTTTTTTTTACCAACATTTTATTTATGTGAAACAACTTTTATACTTTTCAAACTGATGTTTTGTTCTGAAACAGGGATGTCAAACCGGGGGCCACATGGAGAAAAATGTACTCCCAAGTGGGCCGGACTGGTAAAATCACGGCACGATAACTTAAAAATAAAGACAACTTCAGATTGTTTTCTTTGTTTAAAAATAGAACAAGCACATTCTGAAAATGTACAAATCATAATGTCTGTTTTTTTCACACTTACATGTTGCGGTTAATAGTATTCCACCTTTATTTGTCATTATTTATACTTTCTAAATCAATTATGTGATCATGTTCATCAGTCAACTCATTGGTGTTCATTTTCAATGTATCAAGATAAAAAAATGATATCAAAATCAAATTACAGGATGTTATTTATGTAGTTTGCTCATTTTCCTCGACTGGTGCACTAACATCATGTGGTTTATTTGTTTTTTTACATATGTAGCATCATCTACAAAGATACAAAAAATTGCTATTGCAACATCCAGTGGACACATTTAGAACAGCGGTTTCTTTCATTCAAAAATTTCGGCTCATTTTTATACTTAGCAAACTCATCCCGCTGGCTGGATAAAACCTTATGTTTGATACCCCTGTTTTAAAACAAATTCATGAGAGAAAAAATGTTTTTTTGTGGAAAATAATTTTAACATCATAAAAACAAACTTTTAAATCCTCCAAACTCTACTTCGAGCAGGTTTCGATCCCATCTTTTGAGATGAGCACTAACGGTGTGTGCCACGAGAGCCAATGTGACCGAGCAAGAAGTGGCTAGGTGTAACAGGCTCAATTATGTAATGTAAATAATGTATCTTATAATGTAGTAATATTGTTATAATTACACAAAATGTGTAAGTTACGTGAAAATACCTCAAGTTTGATGGACGTTTTTTTCAATATGTGGAACCATTGTCTCGTTCTCCCTCCTACTGCAATAATTGTTGTGACACCTGTCTCTTTATATGCGTTGGACACGCCTTCGTACTTCCCTTTTGTCCACAATAACGGGAGAGGTCGGTGTCCATGCGACAACAGAAAATGTATTGTCTTGTTAAGAACTTAAGTTCACTTTCTTGTTCTGTATTACAAACCCCGTTTCCATATGAGTTGGGAAATTGTGTTAGATGTAAATATAAACGGAATACAATGATTTGCAAATCCTTTTCAACCCATATTCAGTTGAATGCACTACAAAGACAAGATATTTGATGTTCAAACTCATAAACTTTTTTTTTTTTTGCAAATAATAATTAACTTAGAATTTCATGGCTGCAACACTTGCCAAAGTAGTTGGGAAAGGGCATGTTCACCACTGTGTTACATGGCCTTTCTTTTTAACAACACTCAGTAAACGTTTGGGAACTGAGGAGACACATTTTTTAAGCTCCTCAGGTGGAATTATTTCCCATTGTTGCTTGATGTACAGCTTAAGTTGTTCAACAGTCCGGGGGTCTCGTTGTGGTATTTTAGGCTTCATAATGCGCCACATATTTTCAATGGGAGACAGGTCTGGACTACAGGCAGGCCAGTCTAGTACCCGCACTCTTTTACTATGAAGCCACGTTGATGTAACACGTGGCTTGGCATTGTCTTGCTGAAATAAGCAGGGGCGTCCATGGTAACGTTGCTTGGATGGCAACATATATTGCTCCAAAACCTGTATGTACCTTTCAGAATTAATGGCGCCTTCACAGATGTGTAAGTTACCCATGTCTTGGGCACTAATACACCCCCATACCATCACAGATGCTGGCTTTTCAACTTTGCGCCTATAACAAACCGAATGGTTCTTTTCCTCTTTGGTCCGGAGGACACGACATCCACAGTTTCCAAAAACAATTTGAAATGTGGACTCGTCAGACCACAGAACACTTTTCCACTTTGTATCAGTCCATCTTAGATGAGCTCAGGCCCAGCGAAGCCGACGGCGTTTCTGGGTGTTGTTGATAAACGGTTTTCGCCTTGCATAGGAGAGTTTTAACTTGCACTTACAGATGTAGCGACCAACCGTAGTTATTGACAGTGGGTTTCTGAAGTATTCCTGAGCCCATGTGGTGATGTCCTTTACACACTGATGTCGCTTGTTGATGCAGTACAGCTTGAGGGATCGAAGGTCACAGGCTTAACTGCTTACGTGCAGTGATTTCTCCAGATTCTCTGAACCCTTTAATGATATTACGGACCGTAGATGGTGAAATCCCTAAATTCCTTGCAATAGCTGGTTGAGAAAGGTTTTTCTTAAACTGTTCAACAATTTGCTCACGCATTTGTTGACAAAGTGGTGAACCTCGCCCCATCCTTGTTTGTGAATGACTGAGCATTTCATGGAATCTACTTTTATACCCAATCATGGCACCCACCTGTTCCCAATTTGCCTGTTCACCTGTGGGATGTTCCAAATAAGTGTTTGATGAGCATTCCTCAACTTTATCAGTATTTATTGCCACCTTTCCCAACTTCTTTGTCACGTGTTGCTGGCATCAAATTCTAAAGTTAATGATTATTTGCACAAAAAAAATGTTTATCAGTTTGAACATCAAATATGTTGTCTTTGTAGCATATTCAACTGAATATGGGTTGAAAATGATTTGCAAATCATTGTATTCAGTTTATATTTACATCTAACACAATTTCCCAGCTCATGGAAACGGGGTTTGTATATTTGTGTAGCGGCTTGACGATGGCAGAATAATATTGACAATAATTGTAATCTCTGTATTGTCAGGTATGTTTTTATTTCACTGTTGTACGTAACTGCCCTTTTGTCCACGATAACGGGAGAGGGGCTTGACGATGGCAGAACAATATTGACATTAATTGTAATCTCTGTATTGTCAGTAAAGTGCACCTGAGCAGCAACCCATGGTGTCGGTCGTGTTCCATAACAACCACACAACGCAGAGGAAAAGACCACCGGTTACATAGGAATAGCTGGTATTCCGACAAGTGCCTTCTTCCAGGAAGTGAAAACCAGTGGTGGTCAACCAAGCCAAGATGGCTGTTGTACAGCACGCAGCGCGCAAACTATCGGAGTACAAAAGAGGCTTAAATCTTCCTGCAAAAAGCAGTTATGAACAAAAAATCAAACTGCAATGGAATAGATCCCTATACTTGATCAAAAAAAGATGTGTCAAGTGATATCAAAGATTACGTCGGTCGCGTTCCCAAACATATCGAATGACTGTGCTCCAGACGCCATTCTATGCGACTAAACAGAGGAAAACTTGGAAAAGCATAGAGGTGTATAACTTCTTTGTGTGTCGCAGCATCAAGGAAATCGGTATCAAAACTCTCACAGATAAATCATGCCTCGTTTTTGCTTGAGTAAGGTTACATTTCATGATTTAACTTTCCGTCTAAGCTGCCATGTTTGTTGCTGTTGCACGCGCCGTTTACGAGTAGCATATTTTTTCCCGTCTTTATCAAAGTATAACAACATTGTGTATGTGCTGAAAGCTTCATTTATGATTGTTGCCTTTGATAAAAGCTTAAGACTTTTAGGTTTTTCCTTACATTTGCTTTCTTTTATCTAGAAACGCAGAGTCGGTGCATTTCGAAATACTTGTAGCAAACGTGTTTAAGATATACAAATAATATCAAGATAATATTTAAATGGGAGAGAGGGGAAGGATACACCTTTAGTCAAAAAAGATTTACGACCTTAAGGTCAAAAGGTCATAGGGGGGTGGGGTGAAGGAAAGGTCAGAAGGAGGCGGGGCTAAGGGGGGATACACTTTATGTCAAAATGTGATTGATGGCCCTGTAAGAGGAGGGGTGGGGTGAAGGGGAGGTCAGAGGAAGGTGGGGGTAAGGGGGGTGAGTTACTTTGTGTCAAAATGCGATTTACGACTTTTTGAGTATTAACACATGCACGCACACGCACACAGGTATATGTGAATGGTAAGTCTTTGTTAGTACGAGCATTAAGAGAAAATGGAAAAGATGGAGAAAGCTGTTGTTTCAGTAGGCATGATTAGTGAAACGCCAGTTTCAATTTATAAAAATGATAAAACTTACTACGACGCTCCTCGAAAAAGTAGGATTTTTCTGAATCGTCCTCAAATTCCTCCAACCGAGTCTTTGCGGGAGAAGTGGTGCTTGGAGGGTTATGGAATGATTGGATCTTTTGGATACGTTTTCCAATACCAGATGGGAGATATCTGTTTGTTTCAGCTGAAAGAGAGAAGAGACGAAAGCCCTTTTTCGATTGCTTCGTCGCTATCAACCGTGGATTGGGATGTTTTAAGTCTGACAATGCCTGATATTTTGTGGCATGATCCTTCTCCGATGGAAAAACGGGTAAAGGGAAGCTTGTTTACTTACCCGACGCTGGATGAGTTGAGTGAGAGAAGAATCCTGTTTAGCGCTACTTGGGAGACGAAATCTTCCGCCTCAGGTCGTTGGTTTTTCCGTGCCAGTCTCCGTGCTCCTAAAATCAACGGATCCTATCAGCCTCAGTCGACCGAACCAGACGTCTTTTCTTTGGAGTCTTTTAACTCTGAATGCGGGGTGTTTACCCCGGTGGTGGTGGTTCCTGTAGCGGCATGGCGAGGGTGTATGGGGGAAATGAAGGAGAAGATAGACGTCTTGTTTCGAAGCAGTCGGAATTGGAAATGCGTACTGACGACGAAAAGAAGGTTGTCCTTTGAGACCACACCCCCGACGGAGTACGAAAGGACCTCCCCTGCCAATACATCAACCAATAGTATTTGAAAACAATCTTTTTGATAGTCTGATTGGTCGAAACTTTTTACAGGGTTCCACCACCTTTTGAAAACAATACGCCCCTCATTTTTTGACTAATCCACTGGAAAAGTGGTCAAAAGTCATGAAAATGTTCAAAAATCACACCCGGTACCATTACCATAAGTCTCGCCGATGGCCTCGTGAGTCTATGGATGCCCAATATGTACAGAAAAATCTAAAAATCCCCAAAAAAATAGGGGGCCGGATTTTGGACGTCGGCGTACCGCGTTTGGCCTCGGGCCGTAGTTTGGAGACCAATGGTAAAAATTTACCATTGATGGTTAGTTTTTTTCTTTGGATTAAATAGAGAGTAAATCTAGCAGAAAATATGCATTATAAACAGAGAGAGAGAGTTTGGAGGGGTAAGAACACCCCTTTGGGACTTTCGCAGCAGCACAGCAGCGCGGAGAAGGCATGCACAGCAAAAGTCATGAAAATGTTTAAAAAATACATTTTACCGCCGAGTTATGGGAAACCTTGAAAACTTGACAGAAAGGATAGTTGAGGAGGCTAGACCCAATGACACTGTTCAATTAGAGTTAATCGGTGACAGTAGAAGAAATCATACTTCATTTACGTTTCAAAACGATGCCGGGGAAGTAATGAATGCTTTTCAAGACGTGCTAGATTTACTGCTACAATCAAATGCGTCAATAATGAATGACAACGAAATACATGTAGTAGTTCAAATAGCACATAACCCTAGAGCCGGTGTTAGAAGAAAATCTGATACCCTTTTAGAACACGAACTATACAAAAAGAAAGCTCGCTATCTGTATAAACCATACAATACGGATAATCAACTTTGTTTTGCCATTAGTCTAGCCCACCTGATTCATTCTAAAATTACAGATAGTCAGGCTGTGGTGGTGGCTAAACAAATACAGAGAAAAGCTGGCTTAGACGACCAAACAGCCGTCACTTTTAGTGATATTTCTAAATTTGAAAAAGTTGTACGACGTAAAATTGTTATACTGTACAGAGAAGAGGATCAACGTCCCTTTTCACTGTTTGAGACGGATTTCCCAAAATCAGATAACCCGTTGTATTTGTATTTATCTCAAAATCATTCCAACGGTATCTCTGACATTAAAGGATTTTTGTCAAAACCGTACGTTTGCCACTACTGTTACAGAGGGTACACCAATTACAGCAGACACAATTGCGACGGCCATTGCGTAGTCTGTAATGATAGCGACTGCGTAAAAATAACGGGAAAAATTGTCTTTTGCCAGGATTGCAACATGTGGGCACTGTCACCTACATGTCTACTCAAACATAGGGAAAAACAGCTGGTGAAGGGTAAACTCGTCAGCATTTGTGATCGTCGAAAAAAATGCCTTGAATGTGGGCTATATTACGATGTACCCGTTGCTACAGGTATTGTCAATCACAAGTGCCCCAAGTCAAAATGTAAAATATGTAAAGTGGCGTTACCCCGCAGTGACACAGAGGCAGCAGGAACAGGACATCTTTGCTATATACAAAAACTACCACGCGATGTAAAGCACAATGATAACATCATATTTTACGATTTTGAGACGTTTGTCGGTGCCAATAACACACACATTCCCTTTTTAGTCTGTACAAAGACGTTGCAAGGAGAAGAGTGGTGTGCTTTTGGGACGGACTGCGTTGCGGTTTTTCTCACACATTTTAGGAAAGCTCGTTTTCGTCAATCTACATTTATTGCCCACAATTCCAGAGGATTTGACGGATACTTGATTTTGAGTGGTATGGTACAGTTGGGCATAGCACCCTCTATCATTATGCAGGGGAGTAAAGTTCTCCTTTTTGAAGACCGTGATTTTAGGCTAAAATACATTGACTCGGTTTCTTTCCTTACCATGCCACTCAGCGCCATGCCTAATGCGTTGGGACTCGATGATTGCTGGTCCAAGGGGTATTCTCCTCATAAATTTAGTTCGGAGGAACATTTAAACTATGTTGGAAAATACCCCCCAATCACCAATTACGGAGTAGAACGCATGACGGCTGACGAGCTGTACAAGTTTGAGATGTGGTATCATGAAAAGAGTCAAGAGGTCTTTGATTTTCAAAAACAGGCGATACATTACTGTAAAAATGATGTTGACGTTTTGCGGGCAGGATGCATCAAATTTAGAGAGGAATTTATGAACGAAACGCATGTTGATCCCTTTAGTAAAATTACCATAGCCTCGGCATGTATGAAGGTGTTTGTGACTAATTTTCTCGAAGCAGACTCTCTACCCATACTTTCCTCAGATAACTACAGAGGGACATGTAAAAAATACTCACATGCCAGCATCCAATGGTTAGAATGGGAAGCGCATCGTCGTGGAATTTTTATACAGCACGCTTTAAACAAAGGAGAAAAACAGATGGGTTCATACTTTGTAGACCGTTTGTCTGGGAATTTCAGGGATGTTTTTATCGTGGATGCCCGACGTGTTTTGAACCCAGTGCCATTTGTCCTTTGACAAACACTCGTTTTGAAGAGTTGCACAGGGCTACCGAGGAAAAAAAGGAGTCTTTAAAGCGCGACCACAAGGTCAACACCATTATCATTAGAGAGCATGAGTGGAATGAGATGAAAAAATCACACCCCGGGGTAATAAACTTTCTCAAAACTCACAATTTCCCCGAACCTCTCATTCCACGAGATGCTCTTTTTGGGGGTAGGACGAGCGCCTTTAGATTGAGGCACACGGCGGGTGAGAAGCAGCGTGTATTGTACGAGGATGTCACCTCTCTCTACCCGTATGTCAACAGTGCATTTTCTTATCCGCTGGGTCATCCCGTCATCATCCATACGGCTTTTGACAACGTTCAAAACTATTTTGGTCTGGTCAGAGCCAAGGTTTACCCTCCTCGTGGTCTCTATTTTCCACTGCTACCCCACAGAACGGTCAAGGGCAAACTAGTGTTTACACTTTGTCGTACATGCGCCGAAAACAATAACCAACAGGGGTCTTGCGAGCATGATGAGGAAGGTAGGGCGCTGACGGGAGTTTGGGTCACGGTCGAATTTACCAAAGCTCTGCAGTTGGGGTACAGAGTTGGTAAGATTATGGAGGTGTGGCACTTTGAAAAGCAGAGCAGTAGCATCTTTACGTGTCACATTCAAACTTTTCTAAAGGGGAAGCAAGAAGCTTCAGGGTATCCTAAAGAAGTCGTCGATGCAGAAGGCAGGGAAAAGTACATTCGTGAATATCATGAAAATCAGGGAATACTGCTGGATGCTAAAAAAATCGAGCTCAACCCTGCCAAGAGACAAATGTCAAAACTCTTTTTAAACAGTCTTTGGGGAAAGTTTGCGGAGAGGCACAATAGAACTCAGACCACCTTGGTGAAAAAAAGTGCGGAATTTTTCGACTTTGTATTTTCAGGAAAATATAAGGTTGAATATTTCTCCTTTCTCAGCGATAAGATTGCTATGGTACAGTGGAGATATGGCAAAAACAGCGTGGTGCTTCCCGGTAGCACAAATAATGTATTTATCGCCGCTTTTACCACCGCTTACGCACGCTTACGCACGCTTAAAAATGTACGGGTACCTAGAGAGGCTGCAAGAGAGAGTTCTTTACACAGACACCGATAGTTTAATCTACACAGTAAACGAGGGGGAAGCTTCTCTGGAGACGGGTTCGTATCTAGGGGAGTTGACGGATGAGTTGGGGGGCGACAGCATTCAAGAATTTGCCTCTGCCGGTCCAAAGAGTTATGCCTACCAAACCCTTCAGGGTAAAAAAACTGTGCTGCGTGCCAAGGGAATCACTCAAACCCGCGAGTGTCGCGAGAGGGTCAACTTTGACAGTGTCAAAGATTTGGTGGAGGGTTATCTACAGGGAGAGAAAACGGGTGAGATATACACGCCACATCAACAAATTGTTCGCGATAAAAGGGGCTTCCTTTTAAAAAACACTTCATTTGAAAAGAAGTTTAGAGTGGTGTACGACAAGAGACGTCTCTTTTCTAACGGAAAAACTTTACCATTTGGGTATTAGAGAAAAAAAAAAAAGAAAAAAAAATGGAAAAAATGGAACAAGTAGACTTTGAGCCTAGATTTTATACACCTTTTTCATGCTTGATTGTAGGGCCTAGCGGTTGTGGAAAGACTTTTTTTGTAAAACGTATATTGGAAAATTGTGAACATGTCATGAATTCTGTACCCGATAACATTGTGTGGATTTATACTTCCTTCCAGCCCATCTATGCTGAACTAAAAAAGATGAATAAAAAAATAAAATTTGTTAAAGGACTGCCTGATTCTTTTGAAGATGAAAACTTGTTTCCGGACGATCAGACTCATTTGGTTATTTTGGACGATGTTATTTTTCAAGCTTCCAATCATCCTGAAGTGGTTAAAATTTTCACTCAGTACAGACATCATCGAAATATGAGCGTTATGATGCTGACCCAGAATGTTTTTCATCAAGGTAAATTTTCACGCACAATTAGCTTAAACTGTAATTATATGATACTGTTTAAGAACCAGAGGGACAGATTGCAGATTAACGTGTTGGCTCAGCAAATGTTCCCCTCACAAAAAAGTTTTTCTTGGAAAGTTTTGCGGACGCTACTTTGGACGAGCGTGGGTATTTACTGGTTGACCTGACACCTTTTTGCCCAGATCAATACAGACTAAGGTCGGGCTTGCTTCCGCATCAGTGGCCTGTTGTGTACGTGCCAAAAACATAATTTGAAAATGTCAAAGCGTGTAAAAACGAATGGTCCTATGTTAAAAGCTCTGTACCATGCCTCGCCTCAAAAACGTCGAGACATTTTGAGTTACGGGTCTCCAGACTTTATCCGGACGCTGTGTGAAATTGCTTTAAACATTTTAAAGGGTAATGTTCCCTTATCTCCATCTCAATTTGCTAAACTTAAAAAACAAAAGAAAATCATCAGACTGCTGGCCGATAAAAGGACCGGACTAAAACGCAAACGTCAGACTCTAATGAAACAGTCGGGCGTTTTTCTTTTACCCTTGCTCTCTACAATCATACCGTTTATAGGAAGTCTTATCGGAGGATTGAGCGGAAAAGGTTAAAAGTGAAAAAGGCTCAAAAAATGTTTCTCCTATCCCCCCATCAATTAAATCGTTTGACTCGAACTGAGCAGAGCATCAGACACTCGGTAGAGGACGATCTGGACGCTAAAATAAAAACCGTCTTAAACGAACAGGGAATGAATCCTCATGAAAAAATAAAAATATACGACACCTTGATGCAAAGATATCTTAGTTTGGTAAAGCAGGGCTAACGTGAGGAAAAAAAGATGACTGTGACTTTACACAAGGATTCAAAGGATGACCCGTGGAACTTCCCTGATGATAAAACGCTGGATAAACCAAGGAACACAGCCGGGGAGTCGGAGGATGTCACGATGACCCAAGTTATAAAAAACTTCCCCCATCGCGATCGTAGCAATGCCGAGTACATTATGAAAAAATTATCCAAAAATGATAAGGGGTGGACCGCTAAAGGAGAGTTTGTTCAAAACGGAACACTGGTGCAAGGATCTCATATGATCGATTTACTAAAACACCTAATGCAACGGACCAAAAGACCACAGACCCGTCCACCCGAGGGATGGAAAACATTTTTAACAGCGTTGTCGGAGCTAAACGTCCCTGTCTCAACCATTCATAACCCAGGAGCATGAGATCAATACAGACGTCTAAAAGCGGGTGCGGAGTTTGAACCGGCATGGAATGAAGAGGAGAAACGGGTTGGTTTGGAAAATGAAACATTTCTAACCCCTGAGAGGAAAAGAAAAAGTAAAAAAGTGTCATTATCCCCGCGTTGGCTAAACCTTGAAAGATGTGACAAAAACTTTTGTTTCAATAAAATGTTTTTTATTCATCAAACGCATCGTGTACAGCATTTTCATTTCATTTTAACGATTCAAAAAAGTTTGTAAACAACAGACCGCTTGTACGTTGCAGCTACTACTATTATTCTTATTCAAGCAAGTACAACGTTGCAATTTTTTAACCAGGGTATATGCTTCAAGATAATTTTTTACTACATCATCGTCGTATAAAGACAAAACTTGTTTAAAAGACAGTCCGCAAAATCGATGGTACAGATAATAAACGCAGTGTTGACCACACACTACGGGCAAAGGGTGTTGAAGCTGGAGGTCGTGGTACAATATCCGATCAGAACGATTTTCCAAAAAGCTCAAGATGCTCCGTGGATAGTAGTCAAAATTGGGAGAAAATCCATAAGAATCAAAAAAAGTGGCGGTCCCATCTTCTTCCAGAGTCATCGATAACCAGTGCTCCCCCGGCCGATGTCCTTCGTGAGTGTTGACGATAAAGTAGGAGGGTGGGGTGAAGGAGCGAGTCAGCGAGATGAGTTGGTCGGAGGCCCATACACCGCAAAAAACATCCCCCAACACTTGTTGCAAAAGCTTCTCCAATTGATGGTTATTCATTTCCAACATCAATAATAATCCACCAGCACTTGTCGTTTAGAATCAATTTCCAAAATAGAGTCGTAGCAGGCGTAAACCACAAGAGTGACCGTGTTGGGTAAGGGCACTCTGAATCTCATTTCCAGTCTTAAAGTTCCGTTTGAAACCCTGGACAATGCGTCGCTGTCCTCTCCCGGATTAAGATTGAACACAAACAACGAATACCCCCGCTCAAAATCTTGTCTGTTTATGCATAGAGGTAAATCTTTCAGATGCCTCCCTGTAGCACTAAAAATGTTGTAAAACTCTCTAACCGAAGCCCCCTGGTTAAATTGAGGTTGAAAAGCTTTGGAGGGAATTTGTTTTCCTGCTTGACAGAGAGTGACGTATTCTGCATTAAAATGCTGAAAATTAAAGGGGGAGAGATCCCTTCTTCCTGTGAAAGCTTCGTGATTCACCATGCCCAAAACAACGTATTTAGGCATCGTCCCCAAAAACAAATTTTCTTGGGTACATACTCTGGAATTTTCAGGGATAGAGTACGTTTTTACGCTGACCCTTGACAAAGGGTAGAGCGCATTTCCTTTGAGTAAGGCTGAGGCGTGCCCCAATCGCACGGCCGGAGAAACGGTGACCTTTTTTGTAAAGAGAGAAGCGCCCAGCATTTTTAGACAAAAAGTACTGTCCACAGCCCCCATGAGACAAAAGGCGTCGCTGGCGCGCGTGAGTTTGATTTTCACATCCACCGAGTTGAGAAGGAGTCTCTCGCTGAAAAGAATGTCGGCGTGAAGCGGTCCCAGCAGGTGAACTTCTTTAGATTCGGCCGTGTAAGCGCTTCTGATGTTAAGTCCTTTGTTGGGTCCATTTACCCCTACTATAGAGTCTATAGAGTCGGCGGTGTCTTTGTAAAATAGCCCGGCGGAAAATTGACTTTTGAGGGTAGCTTCAGAATAGTTTAGTAGCGTTTCAATTATTGCTCTGTAGGGGTGAGTGGCGCTGGATTGAGAAATCAGTCTATCCCCGAGCATAATGTCACATTGGCTAAAGATGGTGTTTAGAGGATAATTGATGAGACCCACGTTTGCGTCGTTGGGGATATTTGTTCCATCAGCGCGGGTAATTTTAACCCGCAGGTAAAGTAATGTGTCATTCAGATCCAAGTACTTTTCACCTTCTCCCGGGATAAAAAATTCGATAGGTCCCCCATCTGATATGGCAGACAACGGTCGTACTTCTGTGTAGGTTTTATCTTCGATAGACATTTGAGTCATAGGAGCTGAAAATAAATCCAGTTCCGCCATCGTGCATTCGGATTAATTTTGATGTAAAAGAGCCATCTTTTTTAAAATATATCGTGCGAGGCGTCAGTGGTCCTTCCCTTTGTAAGTCTTTCGCCGACTGATTTTTTTTTTCCTAGGCGTCTACGTTTTTTATTAACCCTTGAGACACGTCGCCCCGGGGGTCTCTTTCGGGGATGTCTAGCCAGGACCATTATTCCCCCCGATCCATCTTGTACTCCTTGACCCATTTTTCCAACGGCTTGACTGAATACGTCGGAAGCGATATTTTTCGCTGCTGTTTTAAGATGAGATTTGGCCAGGGCAAAACCTCTTTTCACCAGAGGCGAAACAAAACGAAACAACCTTGAAAACATAGAGCCTATCCCACACCCGTACATCACAGGCGAACCTGCGAAACCGGGGAGGGAACCCCCCACTTGGCTTTCATAATAACCCACTAAACGTAGAGGGTTGTGCATGGGTTGACTCATTTTCATTGTTGTTGGTTTTACTTTCTGACGGGTCTAAAGTGGAGCTTCACAATAGTCTTGCCAAAGGTAAAGTCGACGTATTTGTTCTGATCAGATTTAATCTCCACCCGGATGTTTTCAATGTGATTTTTCGAGACGGGTAAATAGTAGGCAGGGTTAAAATACTTGGTGACAACGTCTCCGTAAGCTCCTTGTACACTCACGATTCTCAAGAGAGGTGCATAAGCGTCGCCTACTATCTGAGGACGCACCACGTCACTGTAACAGTAAAGGTGGTTGAAACCAGCATTTATATCCATCGGATAGGGGGCCGACCCTCGGTCAAACTTGATCCACTTTCCTGGTTCCACTCCCATAATGTAAGCCAGGGGAGGGGGAAAACAAAAAAAGAGTTTGACCCCCTGATTGATAGGACATTCGCTTTTTAACGTCGTCAAAGGCTATCCTCACATCAGGGTCAATTTTTTGTAAAGATTCATTCAGCTCATTTATGAATCGTTTAACGGTCTCATAACACACTCCTCTCATTTCTTGACAAAAAACTACCCCATCTTGAGGGATGTTTACGGGACGCCTGTTAGAATCTTCATCCGCTTCTTTGTATAAAGTATGAGAATGAAAAACTTGCGAGTTAAATACAGGGCTCTTGCTAGAATCCTTAGACGAGTTGGGCTCGGGTGGGGGTATCTTCATCCATTCATAAAACACCCCGCTACAAACATTATACCATGAGTGAAGGTATGAAATCTCTGTTAAGGCCACCTCCCATGACCCTGCTAAATCTATATGTTGAGTCAAATCTATCTGGTAATGGGAACTTTTGTTTTTTTTAAACACATTGAGGCTGGCATTTGAAGGTAAGGTGAGGTAAAAACCCTCGTAGGAATGATCCATAATGCTCGTCGATCTTTTGTCCTCGCGACTGGGAGTCTCATCATGGCATCAGATTGTTTTATACATTTGTAAGGTGGTCAGCGTCCACCCAACTGTTGAATTTTTCGGGCCAGTTTTTCCAGCGCACTAGAACTTGTTTTTTGCCATCAACCGTCCGCCGTTTTAAAATTTCTTCCACGTGATAAATAAGTGATAGAGCTTGTTCTCGCTCTCTTTTACTTTTTGGAGTTCGGCTTCGTAAAAAGAACCCTCTATTATTTCTCCGTCAAAATCTTTCAGTTTGTATGCAGGGGGAGAGCGAGGGAGACGTCGGTTTATTGTAAACACCTCGTTTGTAAAACTTTGTTCGTATTTTTTATCAAATACTCCTCTCACTTTGGATATTCTCACCGTATCTCCCGTGGCAAATTTGTATTTGTGTTTGGACACTGTGGATGAGCCGTAAAGATTTTCAAACACTTGAGGAGTATTTTCCAAAGTTACATCAGCGGGTTTCATTTTAATACTGCTGTGATATCCGTGGTTGTAGCTTTTTAACAAGTCTTGTAAGACGTCTAGGTACCGCCTAGTATTGTTGGCTGTAAAATATCTCCACATTTTCCCTTTCAAAGTACGATTAAATCTTTCAACCACCGAGGCTTTGAGATCGCTGGCTGTAGAAAAATGTACAATATTGTGTTTCTTCATCAGAGTCTGAAAACTTTTGTTAAAAAATTATTTTCCGGCGTCAGTTTGTAGTTTAAGAGGGATTTGGCTTTCCTCTAACACTGATTGAAACGAATTAACCACGTCCTCGGCTGTCTTTCTCTTCAAAACCCTTGCGTAAGCCTTCTTGGAAAATACATCAATGACCGTTATTAAATAGTTAAAACCGTCGTTATATTTAGCCAAGGCTTGCATGTCACAGAGGTCGGCTTGAAATTGGTTTAAAGGTCTAGGTACAAAGACTCTGTTTCTCGGAAAATTGATGCGAACCGGTTGATGGAGTGTATAGGCATCTTGCCCCATTAAATATTCTTGAACTTTTTCTCTTTTGACACGTTGCCCCGTTTCATCCTGTACAGCTCTACGGAGTCGATCTACCCCTCCAAAACTACCAGGGTGTGCGGGTGTATAGTACGCTTTTTCCATAGCTTTGTTCATTGTGGAAAGACACAAAAAAAATGACCTCGGTTTGTTTGGTACACATTTCTTTTATTCATTCATGAAAAACAATACAGTGTATCTAAAACATTTTGTTTTTATTTATGAAAAAACAACACAGTGTATCTAAAACATTTTGTTTTTATTCATAAAAAACAACACATTGTATCTAAAACAATTTTTCTATAAACTATAAACTATAATCAAGGTTTGATATAAAACAGGTATACCGTAGGTACATTTAATCGCATTATGTAGTTTTTGTAGTTCAAACAAAACATTAACGGGGATGTCATAGCGCAGACGATACATCGTCATATCAACAAACAGAGCATATAAAACAAACACATGACAAGGTGAAGGTTGAAAAGACTTTTCTTTAGACCATTCAGACAAAATAATTTCAAAAATGTCAAAGTCAGAAGCATGAGAAACAACAGTTTCCCAGGTGGGCTTAGAGCGGGCATAGTCAAGAATGATTTGTAGTTTTTGGGGTTTGTCGCGTTTTAAAATCAATGCTTCTACCACGTCCGTCAATGGGTATATAACAGCGTGGTTCTCCACAAAGTTGACAAGATTTCCCCAATAATTACCCATCTTTTTTATTTTTTTATTTTTTCCAACACTCTGTCACCATACCCAAATGTCCAAAAATCGTTTCATCATTTCCCACCAGCTCGCTGTACATGCCATCTATAGCCCCCCAGATATTTGTCTCAGATTCCAGTTGAGACAGCAAAGAGTCTGCATAGGCTTCAACCTTTGAATCCTCAGCCTTGATGCAACGAAGCATCAGCAAGCATTGAATGGCCTGAATGAATTTAGGCCTGCGTAGACTCCTGATGACTCCGTCGTAGTTGTACAACAAAAAGTCCTGCTCATAGGGCTCCAGGCATTGGTGTTGTCTCTGGCTCGGATGGTTTACCCAGCAACCGTAGCACTTGCTTTGCCTGAAATTGTAGATGGCATGGTTGAGGAGATGAAACACAGCCGTTTTCACCGTGCTGGCGAAAAACAACCACAGACCCCCATCGGTTTCATCGTCAATGTGCAATGTAGGGTCCAAGAGTGACGGAGATGATGGCTGGGATGATGGCGGAGTTATGTTTACAAAACAATTCTCCTTTACCTCCTCCTCCGTATCGTTATCTGCCAAAGACGGTGCAGCCTCGCAGGTTTTCATCCCTTGTCTGGCGAAGCATCTGCTGAAGCGACACGGCAGAATTGAAGGGGTCTCTTCGCCGTTCGCATCCACCATCGTCTCGGGAGGATTAAAAATCTCTCTCATGGCTGCTTCATCAGCCGTAATGCTGGATGGTTCATCAGCAGTGTGTACGGATGGTTTAAATTTGTCCTGTGGTATAAAAGAAGTCTGTACGCGTCTGCTTGTCTTGTTTGCCATTTTCTTGTTTGAGAGATCGCACGTTCAGAAAGGAACCGATGTGGCTTGGTCAAAATTGCAGGATTGTCTTGTTTTTAAAGGGTACGAAAAAAAGAAACCGTTGTGGATTGGTCAAAAAATTGCGTGGCGTATTGTTTTCAAAAGGGGGCGGAGTCCCGTAAAAAGTTTCGACCAATCAGACTAGTAGAAAGATTGTTTTCAAATACTATTGGTTGATGTATTGGCAGGGGAGGTCCTTTCGTACTCCGTCGGGGGTGTGGTCTCAAAGGACAACCTTCTTTTCGTCATCAGTAGGCATTTCCAATTCCGACTGCTTCGAAACAAGACGTCTATCTTCTCCTTCATTTCCCCCATACACCCTCGCCATGCCGCTATAGGAACCACCACCACCGGGGTAAACACCCCGCATTCGGAGTTAAAAGACTCCAAAGAAAAGACGTCTGGTTCGGTCGACTGAGGCTGATAGGATCCGTTGATTTTAGGAGCACGGAGACTGGCACGGAAAAACCAATGACCTGAGGCGGAAGATTTCGTCTCCCAAGTGGCGCTAAACAGAATTCTTCTCTCACTCAACTCATCCAGCGTCGGGTAAGTAAACAAGCTTCCTTTTACCCGTTTTTCCATCGGAGAAGGATCATGCCACAAAATATCAGGCATTGTCAGACTTAAAACATCCCAATCCACGGTTGATAGCGACGAAGCAATCGAAAAAGGGCTTTCGTCTCTTCTCTCTTTCAGCTGAAACAAACAGATATCTCCCATCTGGTATCGGAAAACGTATCCAAAAGATCCAATCATTCCATAACCCTCCAAGCACCACTTCTCCCGCAAAGACTCGGTTGGAGGAATTTGAGTACGATTCAGAAAAATCCTACTTTTTCGAGGAGCGTCGTAGTAAGTTTTATCATTTTTATAAATTGAAACTGGCGTTTCACTAATCATGCCTACTGAAACAACAGCTTTCTCCATCTTTTCCATTTTCTCTTAATGCTCGAACTAACAAAAACTTGCCATTCACATATACCTGTGTGCGTGCATGTGTTAATACTCAAAAAGTCGTAAATCGCATTTTGACACAAAGTAACTCACCCCCCTTACCCCCACCTTCCTCTGACCTCCCCTTCACCCCACCCTTCCTCTTACAGGGCCATCAATAACATTTTGACATAAAGTGTATCCCCCCTTAGCCCCGCCTCCTTCTGACCTTTCCTTCACCCCACCCCCCTATGACCTTTTGACCTTAAGGTCATAAATCTTTTTTGACTAAAGGTGTATCCTTCCCCTCTCTAATGGGAAATAACAAACGTTAAAAGTATATCAAACAAACCTTTAACAAAGTGATCTTTGCAAACTCATGCATTTTTCGCCTCTGCTCCCTTGGACAGGTACAGTATATAGAGATAGAGTGAGCTGCATGCTTTTCTCGTCATGATTTCCACAAATCTTGAACTTTTCCGCCCTTTTTGATTACCTCTCGGGGAACTCTGAAGAAACGTTTATCCTTTCCGCGATTAGAACGGTTCGTACACCCAACAACAACACAAGCATTGGGCATTTTTTCTTTGAGAAAGGCTAAATGGCGCCTGGTACCCATTGAAAACAGAGCTAGCTTGATCACCACCAGTATTCATTGGGAGGAGGTTAGCCGGACGCGACATCATTAAAATCCCAGCAATACGTCTGCATAAATCATTCATAAATTGACATTATACATGCTTTTTCACGCAAGACGGGGGCCCACCACAGACGTATTGCGTGTGATCTGCATTTAGTGAGGGGCGGCCCCGCATTGGCTCCACACCCCCTTACGTTTTTCTTGATGCCTGTCTCGGGGGCAAAAGTTTAGACACTTGTCTAAACACATGAATGTTTTTCAGCAGTAAAAAGTAAAAAGCTTGTTATTACTTTTGAATATCCACAATATTAAGTGATAAGTAAGAACACCAACTTTTATTCTTAATTATTCAACAATACAAAAACATTCTCCAACAAGATATAATAGAATTGACATGTTCGATAAATCTAAGACGACGCCTATTAGTGCCACACATGGTAAGGTGGACGAGGTATATCATCAAAGGTACAAAGAAGCATGTAGTTGATCAACAAAAGCTCAAAAGACACATTAGGCCAAAAATAAATGTGATTGCAACTTAGCAGGAATGACTGCAAAGAAGACAGTAAAAAATAAAGTATAGCAGCATGATATAATTTGTAACATGTAACTGAAACCCGTATTCAAAGACCTGTCATGGAATGGACAAAATTGGGAGTCAACCACTTACTCCCTGTAACCAACAGCAGGTACTTGCTTATCTTCCCAGTATGGTGGCCAGCAGAGCCATTCGGATGTACATGCCGTTCTCTGCCTGACGAAAATAGGCCGCCCTTGGGTCCGTGTCCACCTCGGCACTGAAACGGAAACAAAGGATTGATAAGCATAGTGTTATTGTACAAAACACGCATTAAAAATTTACTTTACCGTGTCTCCGGTAAATACTATTTTTAGTGGTTATTTAGCTTTAATTGTCTGTTGTTCAGCAGGTTGAGTCTCACCTGATTTCATTTACTCGGGGTAGCGGGTGCATGACGACCATCTTCTTCTTGGCTCCAGTCATGATGTGAGGGGTTAGGATGAACTGGCCGAAGCACTGGCAGGGACACAACAGGATCAAATTTACTCCCCTCTAGAGGGCAGGTGTCAAACTACAGCCACATCAGCATTAAGGGTTACATGCTTGAATGCAATTCTTCTTTTCCCTTGACAGTTATTGATTAAAGCAGCAGTGTGTACTTACGGCCTTGTACTCCTCTTCAGATGAAAACCTCTCCTTCTGGATCCTGGTCATGTAGATGACGTCGGTATCAGGCAGCGCTTCCTCGATACTCTCAAACTCCTCCTGCAAACAGGCACAATACCCGACGTGGTAAGTCTTCAAAGTACTCAATGATGACATGTCGTCCATCATTTATGATTGCTACCTGTTTGATGCCCTTAGAGGCCACATAGTTTATGATGTCAGCGGGCATGTGCAGGTTCCTGGGGGCCACGTAGCGCAGCGTGATACGGTACTGAGTGAGCAGCTTGGCCAGCGAATGAACGGTGCGGCCGTGTTTCAGGTCGCCAACCATGGTTATCTGGTGCACATTTAAGACATGAAATACAAGTTGAAGTCCCATTTTTGTCTACGTGAAGTCTGTCCTCACCGTCATGCCGTTGACCGTCCCCAACTCCTCTCGGATGGTAAATACATCCAGAAGAGCCTGGGTGGGGTGCTCGCCCACACCGTCCCCAGCGTTGATCACCGGTTTACGACAATGGCGTGATGCGCTCTGTATGATGTCACAACAAGGTATAAAAAACATATAGACTCTGAATACTTGACATATGTCGCATATCATCCCACAGAGGTGTTTTGAACTCAAACCTCAACAGCGCCAGGCATCGGGTGGCGGACCACCAGCACGTCAGCGTAGCAGCTCATGGTTTGGACTGAATCGGTCAGAGATTCTCCCTTCTTTGAGGACGAGGTGGACTCAGAGAAGTGGACGACGGAGCCGCCCAGGCGCTGCATGGCCGCCGCAAAGGAGCTGCTGGTCCGGGTGCTGACCTCGTAGAACATGGACGCCATCACTTTACCCTGGAAGGAAGGACGTGATCACACCTTAACTAGGTGACATGCAGCAGGGTCTATGCAGGTTTCAACATGTCAAATTTAAGACTTTTTAAGACTGCAAGACCATCTTGAAAATGATTTAAGACCATTTCACATCCATACGGACAAAAAATACAACGACAAAGTAAAATCAGAGGTCCAAAATGAATTTTAAGTATGAGTTCATTCACTGCTCTGCTAACTAAATACACCAGGAGCTTCTCTAGTGTAAACTAATACATTTTCAGATTTGCCATAGAAGAGTTTTCTTGCAAAAGGTGCAGTGTGCTTCATATCAAGTGTTTTCATGTAACATCAACATCAGCAATGGTAGAAGAAAGCACAACAATATATTGTCTATGAAAGGGACAGTTAGCATCTCTGCTAAAGCTAAATGGCTAACTTTGGTAATGTTTTTTTTGGCTGTCAGAATTGAGCAAACCGATAAAAACATCTACAATACTACTATCTGCACAAAGTTGTGAATAACAGCGTGTGCAGAGAGCGATTGTCTAAAAAGAAGGATGGTAATTATGGCGTGCAAGCCTCAAACAGAATTTGAATGTGAATAATGTGGATAACATTCAAATGTGCTCAGCTCATTTTGTATCTGGTGTGTATAGATACATTTTTACCTGTTTTTTGTGACTTTTTTGAAAACATATTGCTAATACACAAGGATTATTTTTATTTAGGCATGACAAAATGACTTTCGCAAATCTCCATTGCATTCCTCCCCCCACACATTAAGATGAGTGTAAACACTAAACAGGCAACCGCTTTTAATGTCGGTTGCTGTATAAACTTGGAGAAAAGATTAGGCATGAGAAGCTGACCTGAAATTCTGGGAACAAATAATAGAAATAATAAGAGAATTATGTTTTTTTTGTATAGTTTTACTGCTGAGTACAGTACTACCACAGATAAATTAGTGTGTGCTTACTGTACGGTATGTAATAGTATGATTTCACTGCTAAACATCTCATATTGATCTCCTTTGGCAATTGGCACCACTTAACACACATAACACTCCTTTGAGGGGGTTACGTTTACCTTTGTAAAGTTGTGCAAGTGTGGTGTTGTGTGGTGTTTCAGCATCTTTTGACACGGACTTCTCGCGATTTTTGACTTTTACATAATCATTCCAATCACTTTCACCGCCATGTTTACAAACGCTTCTCTCGATGGCTGCACATCTGGGTACTAAACACTTCATACGTTTCCATCCACCGGCTTCAACCATGCATTAAATTGATCGTTCTGGAGACACTCATCCTTGAACTTTTACTTACCCATCTTATGCAAGTAATTTGGCTCTGCTGTGGGCTTTCATTAAGTTTTCTCCGCTGCTATGCTAACTAAACTGTCAACACACAGCTGCGCGCGCACAACAATAGCTGGCGGTGTTCGATAAATTCTGACCGGGCAGCACAGTTGGTTCGGCTGTGTAGTTATGTTATAGCATCTTCAAAAATGGAAACATTTCAAAGCGAGACTGAAGTTTATGCATATTTTAAATAAAAGTAACATCAATAGATTTTTAAGACCTTTCAAAATTGTATTTAAGACCTTCTATGAGATTTTAGGATAATTTTTGAGATTTTAAGGCCTTAAATTCAAAGTATTGAATTTAAGACTTTTTTAGACTTTAACGACCCCGCGGATACCCTGTGCAGAAGTTTCGGATAATTGACGCTCAACCCAGCTTAGCACAAAATAAATGCAGTCAATGACCAACCTTCAGTATGTCAAGGCTGCGTTCTTTTTGAACCATCATGCGTAGTGTGTGTGCAATGTTGAAGAGGTGAGACATCTGCGAAGACAATGAACGTGAGTGTTGTACACCGAACATGTCCAATGTGCTAGAGGATGGCGATCCCACCTGCTCTTTGCTGAACTGTCTGACAGACAGGATATGCTGGCCTACTAAAGGGTGCAGCAGAGGAGACATCTGGTAGTGGGACAGCTGGCCAGCAGGAATCTGTCCTGGCCCGGCCTGAGGGGACAGCAGCCTGAACAGGGGAGGGGGGTGGCTGTAGCCATCAGCAGCCCCCGTGGGCGGCAGCATGACCATCTCTGCAAAGAGCACCACAACTTTTAGGGACGTTCAATTAGCCATGCATTGTCACGTATGACATGGAGCACCTGGCGGAAGCCCTGGGTCAGAGGAGCGGTGGGTACGAGGGGGCTGCATGTAGCGACCCTCTCCTGCTGAGCGACGAGGACTGGGGGCTCGGGTTCGCACCAAGCCCTCGCGGGGAGGAGTCGGGCGAGGATGCTCAGGTGTCTGTTGAAAGAGAAACCACCTCAGCATGTACGCAAACTACATGTACCATATTTCGAATAGTGTGATTATTTATTACAATGGGGCTTTCAGGAGAAAGGGTGAAAGACGTCGGCCAGGTCTTCACGTCTTCACCGTAACCTGGCGGCACCAAGACCTGACATGTGCAAAACAACAACTTGTCTACATCATTCTTGATAAAAGACAATTAAGATGTTTAGGACTGAGGATTACCTCTCCATCGATGTA
The DNA here is from genome assembly GCF_033978785.1 of Entelurus aequoreus. NCBI lineage: Eukaryota > Metazoa > Chordata > Actinopteri > Syngnathiformes > Syngnathidae > Entelurus > Entelurus aequoreus. The sequence goes on from NC_084734.1 coordinate 38,722,962, forward strand.
GGCCACCTCTCCTCGTAAGACCACACGCCGAACTTTGCCCTTCACCTTCATGCCGCTGAAAGGCGTCCACTTGGACTTTGTGAACTGCATGGTCTGTGGAATAACCCACTCCTGCTCCAGGTCCACCTGAGACACACATAACCTGAGTGGTCACATCCTCGGAATGCTCATCAATGGTATTCCAAGCATGTTTACAATTTCTAAACTACAGTGAGACACATAAAAACATCCCATTCTGACTTGTACCTCCACATAGGTGTTCTCTTGCACAGGGAGGTTGAAGATCCTACGCGGGTTATCGTAAAGACGCCGCACGATGTCGTCCAAAGTCAGTCGTCCATCACTGACAGCGGTTAGCAGCAGCGGCAGCATGGTTTCCAGGCCAGGATAACCTGGAGGCGGATTGTCACTGGTCTTCTCCTCCACAGAGTGAGGAGCTAAAAACACCATCGAAACAAAAAAAGTAAAATAACTAAGATATTTGTCGATACTGGAAGTGAGGTGTTCCTGACCGTGGTCTGTAGCGAAGCAGTCAATGATGTCCAGGTTCTCCCACAGCGCCTCCATGTCCTCCCGGGTGCCCAGCATGGGTCGCACCTGAGCACGCCCTTCGCCAATTTCTATTATATTGTCCTCACACAAAAAGAGGTGATGGGGCGCCACCTCACATGTCACCTGGATGCCCTTCTGTTTGGCGGCTCGGATGATAGTGATCTGAAAAAAAGTGGCAGAAAATGGTCAAGTCTTCTTCACTTATTCAGCGTTTTTACTCTTGAGCGGCATGAAGAGAGTCTTACCTCCTCCTTCTTGGCCACGTGGCAGATGTGAACCGGCCGCTGGTAGAGCTGTGCAACCATCAGGATGGCAGCCACTGTCTGATTCTCAGCGTGCGCCATGATGGGCAGATGCTTGGGCCACTTCTCAAAGTGCTTCCGAGAAAATAAATTATAATAAATGACGCAAATACGCACAGAGACTGACTTTCGGTGTCAAGTGTTTGCGTCGTGTGAGGCAGCTAGCATAGCCTCTGCTCTATGGCACCCACCTCCATCCACAGGGAGACGTTGTCCATCTTGAGTGTTGAGTAGGTGTCATTTAGGTACATCTTCAGGCCAACGGCCTGGCTGGCGATCGATGGTAGGGTGGACGCGTTGTCCGAGGCGGCGCCCAAGTACAGCGCATAGTCACAGCGGCAGCCGGCTTTAGCTAGCTGTGACCCAACATGAACACTTAGTCCGCGTTACATTTTTACAAATCACAGAAGAGACGTTGATAAGGTTACCTTTTGCACGAGGGCCAGAGTGGTGGCATCTGTGATAGCGGGGGAGGTGTTGGGCATAGCGCACACCATAGTCACACCCCCTGCCAGGGCCGCAGCTGTACCAGAGCAGAAGTCCTCCTTGTGGGTGGCACCTGGTTCACGCAAATGGACGTGGACGTCAATGAGACCTGGGAGTCCAAACAGAAATCAGAATTATTGCATGCAACCATGGCAATCATGAATTTGGTCTGAAAATATAATTTGGTAACTTACCAGGCAGACGGACCAGCGTCTGGGACGTCATGCTGTCGATGTGAGTCTTCACCGGTGGACTTCTACCAATTTGATGAAGAGCCTGCAAACAATCATCTTGCTTTTCATTCCTCGACAGCTTTAAATAGAAAAATAACAGATTAAGTAAAAGCGCATACCTGAACAAAGAGTTTGGTGCACTTAATGTCTATGATGAGCGGCACCGCGTAGTCGATGGCCATGCGCCTCGTCCTGTAGCCTTTGGTGATGAAGGACGATAGTCTGCGACCTCCGCCATTCCTCATGGAGAGGTTGATCACCAGGTCAAAGTGGTTCTCCTCCAGATAATTCATTATGCTGCGCTGTTTCTCCTTGGGGGGACAATTGCTCTCCTCCTCCTCAAAAGGCCAATCCACAGCTGTCACCTGGCGAGACGTGAATGACGTGTGGGGTCAGAACACACTGGATAAACATTCAATTTGGTGTCTGGTGGATTGTAATAAAGTCCACTCGCCTTGACTCCATGTTCCGTGTAGAAATCGGCGGTGCCCAGACTAGCGTATAGGTCGTAACCAAGCGACTCCAGAGCCTGAACGGTGGGAAGCAGCTCGCTCTTGTTCTACAAACATCAAACATCAGCATCAAAAGGTCAAGGGTTTTAAGCAAAGTTGGGGTTTTATTTTTACCTTATAGCTACCGATGGAGAGCAGAATGTTCTTCTTGGGAATCTTGAAGCCAGTGGAAAGCATGGCTTTGAGGTAAGCCTCGTAACGATTTTCACCAAAGCAGGCCACTTCGCCAGTGCTGGTCATCTCCACACTGAGCACCACATCGGCCCCCGCCAGGCGCGAGAAGGAAAACTGAGCAACCTGAGAAAAACACGTGGACAGTGCAGGCAAGGTCAACAAAGTTTTAAAACATGTAGAATAAGAGCTCGGCGTGAGGCTTTACCTTGACGCCCACAATCCCCTTTCCTCTTATGAGGCCCACAGGCTCCACCTCATCGCCCATGATGACTGCCGTCGCCAGGGCAACAAGGTTCACGCCTAATGTCTTGGATACAAAAGGGAAGGAGCGGGAAACGCGGACGTTGCACTCGATCACCTTCAGCTGGTCGTCCTGTAAATGGAGGCACACAATTGGTTACGGACGATGACATCATTTAAATGTGACACAAAGTCTTCTCACCTTTGCAATAAGCTGCAGGTTGAAGGGTCCCGTGACCTGAAGCTCCTGACCGATGGCGTGGACAATTATCTTGATCGTCTCCATGGTCTTCTGGTTGAGGTCTTGAGGAGGAGTCACTAGCGTAGCGTCGCCAGAGTGTACACCAGCATTCTCCACGTGTTCAGACACGGCGATGGCCATCACAATGCCGTCACACGCTACAGCATCCACGTCTATTTCCTATTCATTCATAAAAACAACATTCTTCATATTTGTTTCTTTAGCTGCAACAGTTCCAGTCTCATTCTGGCTGACCTTAGCTTCCTGTATGAACTTGGAGATGACAACAGGGTGCTCCTTTGACACGGCCACAGCGCTGCTCAAGTACTTCTCCAGGTCACTGTCGCTGTATGCCACGTTCATGGCGGCGCCGCTCAGCACGTAGGATGGACGAACCAAGCAGGGGTAACCCACTGTCTCACAAAACCCCATAGCCGACTGCAGGGGAAATTCATGATTGTCAGAAAGTGTGAAAGCTGAGTGTATTATATTCACACGTCACACCCTGGAGCCTTCAAACGTTACCTTGGTGTCAGACAATTCCTTCCACTGAGGCTGGCTGATGCCGATGGTGTCTAGCATTCTGGAGAACTTGAACCTGTTCTCGGCACAGTCAATAAACTCAGGCGACGTTCCCAGGATGCGGCACTGCTGGCGGTGCAATGACATGGCGATGTTGTTGGGCAGCTGGCCTCCCATGGACAGGATGATGCCTTCAGGGTTCTCCTTCTCATAAATATCCATCACCACCTAAGAGGACCACAAACGCCGTCTTGAGTTTCTCCACTCTAATATGACAGAGATGTTCAAGAAAGATGTACCTCGAAGGAGATCTCGTCAAAGTAGAGGCGGTCACACATGTCGTAGTCCGTGCTGACGGTCTCAGGGTTGTAGTTCACCATGATGGTCTTGTAGCCCATCTGCAGGAGACAAGATGAATGATAATAAAACGGCCATGACGGACCGCCAGAGGGGCTGTTGAGGACGCACCTTCCTGAGCTCCGTGATGCAGCCCACGGCGCACCAGTCGAATTCCACGCTGCTGCCGATGCGGTACACGCCTGAGCCAATCACCATGACATGCTGATCTTCAAAGTCGAGGTCGTTCTCAGTGCCGTTGTAGGTTAGGTACAGGTAGTTGGTAAAGGCCGGCCACTCGGCGGCCACAGTGTCAATCTGCTTGACTACTGGCAGGATGGACCAATCGTGACGCAGTTTTCTCACTGCCAGCTCGGTGCTGAGAATAGAAAAAGTTTGCAGTGTGACCCTGATACAACATCTGTGGTATTGATCTTATGCCCACCTCTGTACGGCAAGAGCAATCTGCTTGTCTGAAAAGCCCAGCTGCTTGGCCTTCCGCATCACCTCTGGTGGCATGGTGCTCTCATCCTGCAAGGGAAACAAATGAGAATCTGGAATTTGGCTCGGAGTCTTTTGTTGAGAGCTCGTCTCACCTGGTTGTACATCTCCAGCATCCGCTCATGGTCGGCGATGTTCTTCATCTTGTGCAGGAACCAGCGGTCGATTTTGGTCAGCTGGTACAGCTGGTCCACCGTGTAGCCAGCTCTGAAGGCAGCGGCCAGAACAAAGATCCGCTTGTCCGTCGGCATCTGCAGCTCCTATGAGCGGTAAAGGCGCATAACAAAGCAATCAGGCTCGCTTCCATCTTTACGACATCCTACTACACAAGCCAGATGCTTACCTGGTCAGACACTGGCTTGATGGTGTGGTCAAATCCGACACAGTTCTCATCCACCATCCTCAGAGCTTTCTGGAACGCCTCCTCGAAGTTACGGCCGATAGCCATCACCTCACCTAGAAAGATCAACACTCAAATCAGATAAATTGTGAATGCTGAAAAATGAGCTGAATACCACCCTCCTCCCCCACCCAAAAAAATGAGGCCAATAAAACTCTGCCTCTTACCAATGCTCTTCATGGAGCTTCCGATCTGGGTGGAAACCCTCAGGAATTTGCTCAGATCCCAGCGAGGCACCTTCACCACGCAGTAGTCCAGACTGGGCTCAAAGTTAGCTGTGGTTGAGTTAGTCACAGAATTCCTTTACAGACAACAAAAAATATATTATTATCAAACATTATAAAGACATGAGTGCGGTCTTTCCAGACATACTTGAGTTGCGGCAGAGGGATTCCCAGCCCAAGTTTAGCCGCCACGTAGGCTAGAGGATAACCTGTCGCCTTACTGGCCAGGGCGGAGCTCCGTGAAAGGCGGGCGTTCACCTCGATGATGTAATACTGATAAAAGGTTCAGAAAACAGGTTGGTGAGAACAAGCAAATTGCAAGTGTGGCCGCGTTACTAGTGTTCTTTTTTTTTCTTTTTTTTAAACACTTTATCAATTTCCACAATAGCAACATTTGTTACAAGTCACTTTTTGTAAAACAGAGTACCCCCCTTTCTTGGCTTAAAGACATGTTTTCATATAATGTAGTACAATGTTTTCACAGGGCATTCAATCGATCGTAACTGGACTGTTTGATTTGTCTGAGAAGACGTTTCGCCTCTCCAGATCTATAGTAGAGCTGACCAAGCTAGGTCTAAGACTAGATCTGACCAAGCTAAGTCTAAGACTAGATCAGACCAATGCAAGTCTATGAGCATGAACTGATGAAGCCTACTTGAATGAGAGGCGAAACGTCTGCTAAGACAAACCGAACAGTCCAGTTACGATCGATAGACTACCCTGAGAATACAATGACCTGGATGAATGAGAACCTACATAAAATATATTCACGGTTTAATTTTAATTTAAGAGTTTGTTCGTTCAAATATTGAAAGAGAAGGTTTTCACAAATTCAGTGAAAAGGTTCCAGGTCTCAGATAATTCTTGTTGAGCTGGAAATAGTCTGTATCTGAGCTTCTCCTATGGCAGGAAAGACAGTAGGTTCCCTTTTTCAGTCATTGTACAAACAATGGGGGCTAGTTTTATATCTGAGTGAAATGAAGAAATAACTACACTGTTGTCTAAGAACAGTTAAACTTTAAACCTTTATTATGCCAAATTGTGATCGCCTACTCTCGAGTGTAAAAAATAAATTCTGTGCTATTGGGAAAAATCTACTTTTTCCCGCAGAGAAATGTTTTCTGAACTGAAGCCATATTTTAAGAGAATACTTCACAACTGGATTTGGTCCTTATAACTACAAGGCAGTGAAAAGGTCAACAAAGGCATCGGGTTGGATGTTAAGTCCATTTGTGTCCAAATTTCACATTCCTCACCCTCATATGCATATTTCAAGTGACAATCTGGTGATATTTACTGCCCAATGGTAGAATTAAAAAATGGGTAGCCCACTAGCCCTAGTCGTTACTTGTGTTCTTAAGTCTCTCACCTGGTCTGATTCGGGGTTGAGAGCATACTGGATGTTACACTCTCCCACTATGCCTAGGTGGCGGATAACCTTGATGGCTGTGTTTCTCAGCATGTTGTACTCGTGGTCGTTAAGCGTCTGACTGGGTGCCACGACGATAGACTCTCCAGTGTGGATGCCCAGGGGGTCAATGTTCTCCATGTTGCACACCTAAACAGGACGAGAGCATGTGTGAGTAACTAAAAGAAGAAGAGCATCTCTATAACATCCACCAGGGAAGGAGCATGTATAGGAGTGAAATAAAACTCACGGTGACACAGTTGTCGTAGGCGTCCCGCACCACCTCGTACTCGATCTCCTTCCAGCCCTTCAGCGACTTGTCCACCAGCACCTGCGAGGTGTGGGCAAAGGCTGACGTCACCAGAGAGGTCAGCTCCTCATGGTTGTTAGCAAACCCAGAGCCCAGGCCGCCGAGCGCGAAGGCCGAGCGCACCAGGACGGGGTAGCCCAGACGCTCTGCAGCTGCTAGTGCCTAGAATGAGTGCACAGTAAGTCTTTATTTAAGTTGGCGTTGTAACCTATAACGATAATTTTCCAGAAATCTGCTCACCTGCTGTACAGATAGAGCCGCTTCGCTAGGTGCCACATGCTCGTTGATCTCCTCCATCTTCTCCACAAAGATCTTCCTGTCCTCGGTCATCTCAATGGAGACCACTGGTGTTCCCAGCACTTTCACGTTATACTTCTCAAGCACGCCCAGTCTTGTCAGCTCCACGCCGCAGTTCAACGCCGTCTGCCCACCGAAGGTCAGGAGAATGCCGTCGGGACGCTCGTTTTTGATTACCTGAAGATGAACAGCCACTCGCTGTAATGTGATGACCCTCACACTTGTGATAGCAAAGACAAGGCATACCTGAGTGACATACTCTGCCGTGATGGGCAGGAAGTAAACCTTGTCCGCTAGACCTTTGGAGGTCTGCACGGTGGCGATGTTAGGGTTGATCAGCAGTGTCTGGATCTTCTCCTCCTTCAAAGCTTTAATTGCCTGAAAAGAAGGCGGAGAGGCTAACTTAGGACAATCTCCTACCATTCCCAGTAGTTTGAAAATTGTCCTTTGTAATTTCCATTACGGTGAAGGGCAAATTATTATTGGGAAATTAGAAAGATCTTAAGAGGAGAAACGTTCTATTACAGACCTGAGAGCCTGAGTAATCAAACTCGCCAGCCTGGCCAATGGACAGTCCTCCAGAGCCAAGGATGAGGACCTTCTTTGGTCGGGACACCTTTTCAGGTTTCAAGGAACCCAAGTAAGAGATATAGTTCATGAGACGCTGCTTTACTGGAGAAACCAAAAGGGAGAACAACATGTCACAAAAACACTTGATACTAGAAGATGCTCCTGATGAGGATGTCAGGTTACCAGATTTGCCAACATCGCCATCTTTATGGCCTTGTACGGTGCTGAGGAACACATCAAACAGGCCAACGAGATCGGTGGGGCCAGCCATGTGCTCGGGATGGAACTGAACACTGGAAGGGGAAACACACTTGTCTATCACATTCAGTTCGATCATGGCTGACTTTATGGTTTATGGTCTGAGTTTATTTCAAACATGCATCAACATGATACATCACTTTAGGGAGAAATGACAAAACCAGCTGCCTTGTTGTACCTGAAGAGGGGTTGCGTGTTGTGCACAATGCCCTCATTGGTGTGGTCGTTCGCGTTAGTAAAGAGGACATCCCAGTCGCTCGGCAGAGTGTCGGGGTCAACAGCAAAACCGTGGTTTTGACTGGTGATGAAGCAGCGGTCCGTGCCCTTATGGATGCAAGGCTGGTTGTGCCCACGGTTACCATACCTTTCAGGCACACAAATAAATAGAAAGTAGTAAAGGATTGACATTGGAGCAATATTTTCTCTCCCTGGAAAGTGATGGTATTTTGTTTTCGAGAAAAGTTACATTTTCCCACAAGCACAATCTAAAAGTTCTCATTTAATTTGTCCTACAGGTCAGCCTGACCTTAGTTGCCTGATAAGAGCAGTCGTCACAGACGTTCTAGCGATAATAAGCATAATAGATGGCTGAGAACAGCAAGTAGACGCATTTCACATCACGACGCAGTGTGGCAGATTACCTCGTTTGGGTCACGTAAAGGCAAACCTGAATCAGAGATCATTCCTCATCTAGCGTATTTTGTAGCTTTTGATCCAAAATATGACAAAGTCTGAAGGGGAAATTAGGTGCACTATGCTAACAAAATTAAGTGTTTTCCTTTTTGAAGGAAACAGTGCAGTGGTACTGCGGGTGAATTACCGCAAAGTAGAGACGCTATTTTATTTTTTTTATGAATATTATATGCATTTGAAGTCTTTATAAGCCCTCCATGCAGCTTTCACACACACTTATAAACACTTATTATGCTCTTAAAACACTTCACTCTCAAACTTACCTAGATGGGTACGCAAATCTCATCACATTTAATAATACTTTCAAATGTGCCATGCACTAAGACAGCAGTAAGTGAGCGGTGAGGTGGCAAGGAAACACTATACCTCGGTTTATAGACGCTTGAGTTTTCACATGATTTGACAAGAAATTGCCTTAAAGGTTTGCCCCAGTATACGGTCTTGGTTATCGTACAGCAAAAACATTGCACCAAACAAACCAGTCCAGATCAGCTACAAGTTGATGAGTGATGAGCAGATCCAGCAAGTAGCACTATTGCTTTGTGCTCAACAAGAAATACAAACATACGGACATAATAAAACAATCACTTACTGTTAGGGTTGTACAGTATACCGGTACTAATAAAGTACGACGATACTAATTAATTGAAAAGCGTACTATACTGCCTTTGAAAAATACCGGTGCCATTTTTTTCATTCGCATGGTGCTGTGCGGCAGTGACTACAGAGCCAAGGCGCATGATGTTGAGTGTGTCAAAACGCACACATAGCGCATACAAGCAATAAATAACATGGAGGAGAAAAAAACGACAATTCTACTGGTTAGTAAAGGGTGTGGTGAAGTGCAATATGAAGGTATTTGGGCTTCAAAACTAACAATGAAGGTGACGATAGAGGAAACGCACTGCAAGATCTGCTTTAAAACATGCCTCGCCAAACGTGGCGATTAGCATTACCACCTTTGCTTCCAACTTAGGTAAACATTGTAATAACCATTCAGATCGGCACAAGGAGTTGTAAAGAGTGACAGGTAATAATGTAGCTGTTACACCTTTCCTGGAGCACAGGGCAAATGTTCCCTCCAGGGACGATTTTTTGTCAGGAGTAACACCCTTCACTTTACCCGGAAATGAGTAAAGTAAAAGCTAAGCTCCCCTTTCGGGTCAGAGTGACGAGGCCGCCAATTTGTGACAATCGCTTTATTATTAGTTTTTTAGGACATAACCGGACACGTTCATTACTCTACTGCGCAGTGCAAAGCGCACACGCTACCTCTCTCTCTCTTTACTTGCCCACTCACTCACTGACGTCACTGAGCCAACACATTGCCATTCTTATAAACACACATACTCTACTCTCATGACAGTTAACCAACTCCCCTATTGTCCCCTGCTTGGCTTGATGCTAAATATTAGCAGTTAATTAGCGTTAACTATTGCAAGTAAAATTACTGAATTTTGTAAGAAATTCCTACAATTTGTGTTTTATCTTTAACAATGTGTGTTTTACCTGCTACATAGCTTATCTGTGTACTTGTATTCATAGTTTTGTTTGTAGTATTTACAAATAATTGTATTTTTCTTAAAGCACAGACCAAGAGTGGCAATCATAAATCATGAATAATTTAATATAATGTCAATAAATTATGTTTATTCTAATCTAATCCTTGATTATGACAGACTATATGTAATATGAAAAATGGTATATTGTTCTTTGAGTGCAACAAGAAAAGCCCAATGTGTTTTATGCCTTTAATTTCTATTTTAACCTTCCAAAATTGTTATTTGAGTGCAATAGGAAACATATGTTTAATGTATTGTAAGAAGTATCGATAGACATTTTGGTACCGGTACCAAATCATTGATATCGGGACAACCCTACTTAATGTACAATGTCTGCTTTCACTGCAATTCTGACTGATGAGCTGTTCATGTCTTCCCGTTTAGATGAAGAATGAATCATAATCCTCTCGGAAAAAAAAAAAAAAAAGGCGTATTTTCGTGTCTTTCATGTCTCGCCATCTCCGGGTTTAAGTTGAATGTCAGAGTTGACCAACTTCTCGGTTCATGGCCACAACCTTCTACTATACAGATGAAATGCATGATTTATAATAGAATTAACTTTCACCAATTTAGAGGCGATGCAGCAGCTCAACAGGTCTGTATGTCAATAGCTGCGTAAGCTAGTTAACCGGTGCTAAAAGTAGTTCCTCTGCGTTAGTTCTTATAATAATAATAATATTGCTAATACTTGGGTAAAAGTCAGGTCACAAGATGTAAATGGAGTATTGTTGGCAGTTTTTGAGAGGACTTTATGGGCACAATACTCCCATTAGCTTCTTTGTTAGCCACCTTGTACTAGCCGTACATTATGAATTAAAATGCATGAAAAACGAAAAACATTTGTTCATAAGGATAGTGAATTATTAGCATTTTTTTTAAAGTGTAGTTCCTCCTTAAAAAAAACACAAAAAAAACTTGTATGCCCATCTTCACCAAGAGTCTTCAATAAAAGGTAAAAGTGATTTAAAATGCTCATTTATCCATTTAATTAATTTATTTGTATTTCACATTGTTTTCTGTGTTTAAAAGTATCATTCTCTATAAAATGTGTCGTATTAATATTATTGGGTGTCTGGAAAGGATTAGTTGGATTTACATTATTATGGAAAAAATTCCTTAGGTTTTGGTACGATTCAGTCTTTGTCTGACCTTTTGGACTGGATAACTGAGGTACCACCGAATTATGCTGGATTAGTAACAACAGTGTATGATATGCTGATACTTATTACTTCATGTGTACCCAGAGTTTCCATTCCAAGCAGACATATGGTGGTTTGTCGGGATCTGGCGAAGTCTGACAACTTTCACTTTTTTCCACCATAAGGCAAACTCGAAATGACTATGATTTATTTTATTGCTTTCGTGTTTTTGAGCCACTGACTTCATCTTGTAGGTGTTTGCGCCGATGACCAAGGAAAGCAGCTGGTGTCCGAGGCAGATACCAAAAACCGGCTTGGGGTGATCCACGCACACCACCTTCCTCACGTTATTGATGGTGGCCTGGCATAGCTGCGGATCTCCGGGACCGTTGCTGATGAATAAACCATCAAAGTCTGGAGAGGACAAAAGAGAAATTCACCATAAAACTAATCCAGATGTCATCTCAGGGCATTCGATCAATCGCAACTGGACTGTTTGGTTTGTCTTAGAAGACGTTTCGCCTCTCATCCGAGTAGGCTTCATCAGTTCACGCTCATAGACTTAGATTGGTCAGATTTAGTCTAGCGGCTGGTGCCAATACCTCAGTAGGCTTCATCAGTTCATGCTCATAGACTTAGATTGGTCAGATCTAGTCTAGCGACTGGTGCCAAAACCCCAACTATTTATACTCCAAAACCAGGAGGGTGTGCCTGGGCAAAGATGGTTTCACCCTATCGTAGTGAGAAAAAACACTGTTTTGTTGCAAACGAGCAATCCTACTGCCAAACCCAACGACAGTGTAAGTGTAATTTCCCCTTGTTAGCATCGAGGTATTGTGTGGCACAATGATCGCTGTGGACAGGCCAGTTGTGATCGATTGAATGCCCTGAGATTAAAATGACCTGGATGAATGAGAACATTCATCGACATAATCCAGATGTCAACTGGCACCAAAAATGGCCAAATTCATGTGATACTAGCCTGTGCTGTCCAAAGGGTGGTCCCAGGGTACAACAGTGACGCGGGCCCCTCGCTCCGCCAGGCAGCGAATCTGGTTGTATTTGATGCCGCAGTCTACCGCGGTGATCCGTAGAGCACCGCTGGGGTTGAAGACACGGGTCTCCTGGAAACAGAAAATCAAGTGATTTAAAAGAAACCCAATCTTTCTTTTAAAAAAAACCAATAGGTTTATTAAATTACCTTCATGGACACCTCCTGGACCAGGTTTCTCTGGTGGACATTATCCAAGGGAATGCTCTCCTCAGGGGTTTCGTCCAACACCAGCTTAGCCAACATTGTCCCTTTCTCGCGGATCTTTTTGGTCAGGCAGCGAGTGTCGATGCCTACAATGTTACACAAAAGGCTCAAACTATGTCCAGTGTTGCATTCGCATCAAGCGTTTGTTCTCACCTTGTATCCCCGGAACTCCCTGCTCTTTGAGCCACTGGTCCAGCGACTTGACTGAGCTCCAGTGACTTGGACTCTCCGACAGCTCCCCGATGACCAGAGCGGCGGCATGGATCTTTGACGACTCAAACCACTGAAACCGACAAGATCAATTAATAGGTGTTCCATACTTCTTCATTGTCTTTGTGAACGCCTACTTTGCTCAGTCCAAACACGCCTTGCTCATCCTGTGGTACGCCGTAGTTGCCCACCAGAGGGTAGGTGAGTGTTAGCAGCTGGCAGTGGTAGGACGGGTCGGTCAGCGCCTCAGGGTAGCCCACCATGCCCGTCTGGAACACTGGGTGGAAAGATAATACATTTGAATGCCTTACCGAATCAACAAAAATACAAGTACACATGCTCGGTATGATGCAGTACAATTATAAAACCACAATATTACATATTTTTTTAATTAATACCTCTGACCGTTTCAATTTGTGACATGAGCTTTGATATAGCGCACATTCTGTAATAATATATACATTTAAAGTATATTTTATTATATTTTATTATGTCATATATTATAAGTGACTTGTGTCAATGGCTACACTTTGCATCTTGACACACAAGTTTATTGCAGGGTTAGTGCTGTTTTTCTTGTCATACAAGTGAAATGCCTGCGACCCGAGAGGGACAAGCGGTAGAAAATGGATGGATGGACAAGTGAGATGCCCTGACAAGATATGTGAGTGAACTTAGTCTCAGCAAGATGGCTCTAAAGTGGGGATCAACATGAAGAGTGATAACACAATATTGAACTGTGAAAAAGACAACGAGGGTCACGCACCAACTTCACCACACACAGACACTTTAGCGCCAAAAAGGCGGCCTTCGAACCTCGTCCCGTCCTCCAGAATCAGGGTCGCCGTGGTGGTCATCTTCTCATCGGACATGATCTTTGGAACTGTCGGTACGGACTGTTTGGATGATGTTGACTTCTGGTGGATGGGACGATCCAGCGGCTCTCCACGTGAAAGTCACGCCGACGCGACCGAGATGGAGATCGGACTGGAAGTTTAAAAAAGTCGAACACCGAGAGTCACCCTCAGCGGATGTTAAGCAAAAACAGCGGATGTTTGAATGAATCTGACAAACCAAACGTAGAGTCGATTTGATTTGTTTTCCGGTCCGTGTGTTTAGCCAGTCGTTGCCAGACTCCCCACATGTACGGCCGCCACAGTACATGAACCGTCGTAGCCGGAACCAGCAAGTTTGACTCACAACAATGTTATTTCCGGTTGTTTTTTTCTTTAAAGTACTACATACGCATTCTCATTGCTACTAAGGTCAAATGTATTTTAGACTATTTACTGTGCAGTCGTTTTTTAGACATATATTAATCATTGTTGTCGTTTTGTGCACTTTGCGTGCCCGTTGTACACTCAGATAATGTTCTTCCGGTAGCACAATTGCAAGCTTTAAGCATTTTTGCCTTGCCTCTGACGTCACCTTGCTACGTCAGATGGAGGCGGGGCTCCTGTGAGCAGCAATTTCACAGCAGATGGATTTGGTTGTATTCGTTCCAACTATGGCAGGAGTTTTCAACGTTAGGCCCCCCTCCCAAACTGATGGGGAGGTGGTGCGGGGAACCCCTACATATCTTGTACAAACTTGTGTTTTAAACAGGCAGTCAATGTAGCTTGTTATTGTCCAATAACGACAAGATCGTATAGGTTCGTTCCCCGGGCGCGGAGAACCCATGTGACTGCGTGGGTTCTCTCCAGGCACTTCGGGGATAGGCTCCAGCAACACACACCCCTCCCGCTCCTCCTTGAGGAGTGCAAGCGATTATAAATGAATAGATGGACTATAATGTTTAAATAATACACAGATTTATTTAATCATGTTTTTATTTTAAACATGCTGTCTAACTGTGTTGGCGACTTGTCCAGGGTGTACCCTGCCTTAAACACAAATGCAGCTGGGATAGGCTCCAGCCCCTCTTCGACCCAGAGAGGGATTAGTCATGGTAGAAGATGGATGGATGGATGGATAGACAGTCAAGGTACAATGACATTGTCATTTTTAAACTACTCTACAATGTGTTGGAGCAATTGGATCAAAAATGTTATATTAATTAATTTATTTTTTCAAATGTCACAACCTTACTGCACTACTTCTACGCACCCCCTAGGAGTCACGGACCCACTGTTGAAGACCTCTGAACTAGGGTGGTGGCTTTCTTGTCCGTATCCTGCAACAGAAAGCAATATTGCTAATCTATTTTTTATTATAAGTGATGAATTTGAGTATTATATAGTTCAGTCAGATTGCTGCATGTGTTTAATTAAATTGAACTGGTTATTTGTATTGTTTGCCTGATACAATAAATTCTGTATCCATCCATTTTCTACCGCTTGTCCCTTTTGGGATGGTGGGGGGTCGCTGGAGCCCATCTCAGCTGCATTCGGGCGGTAGGCGGGGTACACCCTGGAAAAGTCGCCACCTCATCACAGGGCCAACACAGATAGACAGACAACATTCACACTCACATTCACACACTAGGGCCAATTTAGTGTTACCAATCAACCTATCCCCAGGTGCATGTCTTTGGAGGGGGGAGGAAGCCGGAGTACCCTTAGGAGCAGTCACAGCGAGAACATGCAAACTCCACACAGAAAGATCCCGAGCGCAGGATCGAACCCCGGACCTTCGTATTGTGAGGCAAATGCAGTAACCCCTCTGTGCTGCCCCAGGAAATTCAGTAGTCGATACAAATACCGCAATGGAAGAAAGAAAAAACCCGAAGCCATGTATCTTTAAATTGTCAAGTATTTAGAACAGCAGTGGCATATAGCCTGCCAGCAGTCTATATCAAAACAAATACAACTGATGGCAGAAGCAGGGATCGATCCTTAAACCCTCAACTGAGCCACTGAAATAGCCCGCTACAATGACTGAAGTACATATTTAAAGACAAATCTTTGTGTTTTCATTTGTTATTAGTATCCTCATTTCAGTCTTTTCTCATTACGTTATGCCTTTTTGCTCTTTTTTTCCATTTTTGCTGATTTTTTTTTTTTTTTTAACTTTTATTTTTACAATGTACCACAGGCCCGTTAAATAGAAGCGGCGTTCAGCAAATGGCCCCCAGGCTACACTTTGCAATCCTGGTCAAACAAGTAAAGCTATGTTCTTCAAAGTGTTACCAAACTACAGAATAGTGTTTCGAAGCTGTGTTTTCTTAGCACTTTATAGAAGGTTGGGTTGCTCACTTCTGTAGGTTAACTGCTCGCTGTGGTAATGCACGCTGCCTGGGCTTGTGGTGGCGGATCTTTGCTCTTGCTCACAGGGCAAATACTTTCATGACCACTTGTATCTGATTACCGAATAAATGCATAAAGCAAGATACACCTATTTCACTTTTAATATTATGTATCCCTGCTCGCTGAATGTAGCAACAAAATCGTTGAAGTGCATGACAGATCATTTCTGCTACGTCCTATTCTCTGGCAAACCAGGCGCATATGAAGTGTTGTGAAGAAGAGTTACGCCACACCTCACTTACACCACATTGCCACTTTTCCATTTTTATGAATGAGGCTAAACAGTAAGCCTCAAATCCGAATTTGAGACAGGCTTGCACAAATAAATAAATATTTGTGAAAAACTGGCTAAGTTTTTCAAGACTCAGTGCTCAAGCGCCGAGTATTGACACAGCTCAAGCAAAAATTGTTGCACGGTATTCGATAGACGAAACTGAAAAAAAGCAGGTATCATTGTATTTTTTGGGTGCTGATGTCAAAATATCAAAACCAATCCATTTTATATACAGCACATTTTAAAAAACAATAACAGTTTCACAAAGTGCTGCAAAAGAGTTAAAACACACATTTGTAAAACAAATTTAAAAAAACTTAAAAAGAGAATACATAAAGTAGATAAAACAAAATGGACTAAAATCACACAACTCTCATGCAAGTTTTAAGGCCAAGGAGTAAAAATGTGTTTTAAGACGTGATTTAAAAGTCATCAAAGAGGGAACCGTCTGAATAGCAAGACGGATATGGTTACAAAGTTTTAGAGCCACAGCAGAAAATGCATGAAGGTCTGACATAAATTTTGGCGCTAATCCGTTAGATTTAAAAACAATAACATTTTTAAATGAATTCTACAATGAACTGGAGCCATTGAAGGGAGTTGCAGTAGTCCACACGTGATAAAATAAAAGCATGGATTACCCACGCAAAGTCATTAAAAGATCAAACTGATTTAATTTGTGCAAAAAATCTTGAATGATACAAAATGGCGCAAAGTCATAAAAGATAGAACAGATTTAATTTGTGCTAAAAATCTTAAATAATGAAAAAAAAGGATTGTACAACAAAGTTAATCTCCTGTTCCAATGTAGAATCATTATTAAATTTAAAACCAAAATTTTCGACTGTGGGTTTAAAAAACGCATCATCGGGTCCAGATCACTGAGGCGAGCATTCTGGTTTACTTGTGAGCCAAATAAAATTATTTTCGTCTTGTTTTCATTTAAATTTAAGAAGTTTACTGCCACCAAGCTTTTACGTCATCTAGACAATTTAAAATCAATCAATCAATCAATGTTTATTTATATAGCCCTAAATCACAAGTGTCTAAAAGTGATTTTAAACATGTGGAACCAGGATTGGTCCTACGATCGAGCCCTGAGGGACACCGCAGAACAAGGGAGCGCAGACTGAAGCAGAATCATCAATTTGGAACTTGAAAGTTCTGTTTGTCAGATATGACCTGAACCATTTCAAGGGTGTGCCTCTTAAACCCACACATTGTTCTAAGCGACTAATGAGAGTTGTGTGATCTACTGTGTCAAATGCAGCACTTAGATCTGAAATAATTAAAATAGCAGAATTGCCAGAATCAGTGGATGTTAAAAAGTCGTTAAAAACCCTCTAAAGTGCAGATCCGGTGCTATGAAAGGCTTTAAAACCGGACTGAAAAACATCAATAGCCGCATTTCAATAGCTGACATTGTAAAAGCAATTCTTTCTCTAAAATCTTTGAAATGAAAGGAAGCTTTGAAAGTATCGATACTTTTGACAACCCTAAATGTGACTGGTCTTCAGCAATTGAAATGTTTTTAAGGTAAAGTTTAACACAGACCATGAGGGTTACTATACTGTGAGAGTATACCTTTTTTGAGGGCACTTCTTAATTTTTAGCAGTCAATGCTCAACTCATTTGCTCATCAGGTGAAGTAACCCATATTTCTAACAATCATTAAACAAGGAACATCTAAGGTTAATAGTAAAGTAGGTATGTTTCTGGTAAAATTAGTTTCTGTATTGACACTGACAAGGTAAGGTCTGCTTGATAAGGATAACAGACATTTGCCAAGCTTGTTAAAGTGCCTTAGTTGTAAAGGATGCAGTAATAAACTCCATAGTCTCCCCTGCGCTACTGCAGTACTTTTTCTTGCTGCCTTTCCTCAATCTCAATTGTTCTTAGCTTGTCTCACTAAGATTGTTTTTCATGGTTCTATTTTCAGAACTGAAAAGTCAGACAGACACAGACCCAGACTAAGAACATTACGGCAAATGTTTTTTTTTATTATGCACAATCGTTTTATAATGACTGACTTGATGCAAGATGGCCGTCACATTATGGTGAGGAGCAACAAAGCATCCTCTACGTTTAGGTTTTTAGACGCGACTATTTTCTGCCTTTTCAGCTGCAGATAGGTTTCTTTGACTTTGCTTTGGATGTCGTGCAGCTCGTGCGTTTTGTCATTTAACAGCAAGATCAGCTGGGTCCGCCTCTTGGTGGCCATCTCGGTGTGACTCTGAAGGAGCTCCTTTGTGTTTCTCAGCTGCATGTCCATGACCGGGTCAAATATCAAGGAGGTCACATTGGCTCCGAAATCGTCCGCAGGATTCTTGCATGCAATTTTCACAATCTCGTCCATCAGGCCACCCATCGGCTGCCTGTCGTCCTGGAGATGGACCTCTGGCTCCACGGGTTCTGTAGCGGAATCCTGCAGGACTTTTCCAGAATTAGTCTTTATTGCCTCCAAAAGGTCCCAAGTGACTTTTTGTAGCTCGTTCTTTGCCTGGAACAGCTCATCAATCTTTTCATTGATCAGTTTGGTCAGAGCAGTCCTCTCCTTGACTGCAGTCTCAACATCTCGCTGCAGAAGCTCTTTCACATTTTGTAGCTGCCAGGCGACGGTCTGGTTGAGCCTGGTATTCCGGCTCCAGTGCTCCTGGGTAGTTCCCGGGTCTGCCGAGGTCAGGTTGTCCCCCGCTGTGTTTATCAGTCCACCCAGGGTGGCGAGGTTGATGCCGAAGAGTTGCGAGCAAATTCGAGATTGCATCCCGCTGAGTTTGTCCGTCAGGGAGTTGAGTGTGGCTTCCAGTTGTGCGTTCTCCTGATCTGCTCTCTGCTTGATGTCCTGGATGTTCTGCTGGAACTTCCTGTGCAGCTCGTCAATGTCCAGCTGAAGCTGCTTGAACTTCTGATCACGTAGCTCATAATCTTGTTTCAATTCACTCAGTTCCTGACGTTTGATTTTTTCATTGGGGTGCTTCTTCCTGATTGGGTTTCTCAGGAGCTTCTGGAGTTTTGTGATCTGCGTCTGGACTTTTTTTTTCTCTTGTTTTAACATGATGGCATCCAGCGATCCAACCATACGTTGTTTTTTGTTCTCTTCCGTGGCGACAAACACTTGAATTTGTTTGCTGACCTTGTCTTTGTGACGCAGGTCCTTCTTCTTGCACTCATCAAGGAAAGCGTCAAATTCTCTGTACCTTTTGTCGTGGTCTTGTTGGAGACTGTGAATGAGGCTGCTCCAGTAATGTTCTCTCTCACTCAGCTTGGTCTTCTCTTTGTTAGTCAGGTCATGTTGGAGCAGCTCCAGCTTTTTCTTGTACTTCTGCTCTGTTTGCAGCAGTTGTTCCCTCATCTCTTTTTTTTTTTTGGCCAGGTCGTCGTTGTGCTTCATCTTTACCGTGTTGACAGTGTCCTCGATGTCCAGCTGCTCGTCCAGGATCATTTCACCCCGCTCCTTCTCATAGGGCTTCACATCCGCGTCCTCCTCTTTGTGCACGTGCTTGTGAAACCCTTTCTGATGCTTTTTGAAGTCCTCCTTGTAGAGTTTGATTTCTCCCAAATACTCTTTGATCTCTTGCCTGTGGTTGAGCTCGTCTGTCTCGATCTCGCTGTACAAGTTGATGAGCCGGGCGTTGGCCTCCTCCAGCTTTTGGCCGGTGCCCTCCCAGAAAGTGCGGATCATGTCCACCTCCAATTGGAATTTGTTTCTCTCCTTTAGTTCATTTTCCACATCTTTTTGGAGCTGCTCGATTTGCTTTATCATGGCCTTCACCTCCTCAGACAATTCGGGCGGAGGCTCAGGCTCTGGGGGTGGTTTGGCCTTACGAGCCTTTCCTTCCTTTTTGCCTTTGCCTTTTTTAGGAGGCATGCTCGCTATGCTCAATTACAGACTCTAAGGACAGTGTAAGAACTACTAGCTACGTGGAGACCCACAGTCCCTGCACACCATATATGTATTTTTGCAGCATATATGCTACAACCTGTGAACACCAATGACATCTTCAAAGCTTTGCTAGGTCATCTTCCTTGTGGCAACATGTCATCTTCCTTGTGGAAACAAACACACGTGTCATCATGGTTAGCTTTTGTTTTGTCAAGACCTACTTTACTATTTCAGTGCTTTCTTAATGCATCAACATCATTTACGCGTTAAGCCTACTTGTGATTAATACAAAATAACATTAGAGACTGGTACTTTCCGGAAGGGGATGTAGCTCAGTGGTAGAGCGCATGCTTTGCATGTATGAGGCCCCGGGTTCAATCCCCGGCATCTCCACTCTTTTTTTTTTTTTTTTAAAACCAATTAACTGTTGCTTCTATTTGCGTGTTATAAAATCTTAAAAATCCATAATTACTGAAATGTATGTCAACAAATGTATTTTTACTGCACATTGGCGCTGACAGGCTAATAGCCCTTTGAAGTTGTGATTATTATATTTAGAAACAACTTCATTCAACGTATGTGAACGTGTATTTTTAAGCATTAACATACCCTATACAAACATATAATGTGCTTGTTTTAGGAAAAACACCAAGCTTTACCATGTATTTTAAACACACCACAAGCCCTCGCCTCGCGGTAACTAAGGAGATCAGTTTGTTTACAAGAAGGCCGCCATTTCTCAGAACGGGTACATGGCTAACGTCATCAGTCAGCGCAACAGCGCACTGTTTGATTGATTGATTGAAACTTTTATTAGTAGATTGCACAGTGAAGTACATATTCCGTACAATTGACCACTAAATGGTAACACCCGAATAAGTATTTCAATTTGTTTAAGTCGGGGTCCACTTAAATTGATTCATGATACAGATATATACTATCAAATATATACTAACATCATAATACAGTCATCACACAAGATAATCATCAGAGTATATGCATTGAATTATTTACATTATTTACAATCCGGGGTGTGGGATATGGAGGGGGAGGGGGGTAGGTTTGGTTGGTATCGTCACAGATTCCTAATGCTCGAATGTCTTCTGAGCATGTTTTAAACATTTTCGAATATATATACATAGATTATTCATGTTTCGACAGTAGGGATTTAGTTCCCCTATCAGAATTAAACAGTGGCGTCTGAATTACGATAGCATTTCGTAATGTTCGTCGTGACGTCATAAAGATGGCGACTGTTCCCATAGCAAAAAGTCTGGACTTCCGAGGACGCAAAACCCAAACTCAGCCTCCATGGCAGCGGGTGACGCCTCGGATTTAGGCTCGCAACTTGTTGTTTTTCTCAAGATGCTTGTCACAAAAAACAACTAATTTAACAGTATTGAACTCCACCGAGGCTGCGCCAGAGGTGCCACCATGCAACTGAAGCACCTAAAAACACTCCTAACCCCGCAGGTAAGACTACTGGTTAGCTTGAGCTCATTTCGCTGACGCTAAAAAGCGATGTTTAAAAAGTCACACTTAATGCGGCTAGAATATAATGTGGTTTGCTTGTTGGTGTATTTAAACATACATGTAGTGCATTTGTGGTGTATTAAAGGCTTTATAACGGATGTGGTGTGGTATTACTTCGACGTGTCAACTGGTGCTGCATTACCTAAACACTAGCTCCACCATTTGCAACTGTTAAATGATGCCGAGCATTGACACTGAATGTTTTTTGTCACCTAGGAAGGTTCGGCCAAAGTGACTTGCATGGCCTGGGCCCCAAATAACGGCAAATTAGCAGTTTGCACTGTGGACAGAGTGGTGCTGCTGTATGACGAGCAGGGGGAGAGGAGGGACAAGTTCTCCACTAAGCCCATTGACTCTAAGGTGGCACACTTGATTCATTTGCACCCATTGGCATATAGTTCTCATTTTAGCTAGAACGTTCCCTTGATTATCATCAAATAATGCATCATTTACATGTTTACATGATGCCTGTTGTGTCTTTTGGTCTATTGTCAGTATGGAAAGCAGAGCTACGTGGTCAACGACATGGCGTTTTCACCAGACTCTACCAGAATCGCCATCGGACAGTCTGACAATATCATTTATGTCTACAGGATTGGAGAAGAATGGTGGCAAAAAAAACACATAAATCCCTCACTTTGTATGTGTTGCTGTAAAAAATGTTTTTGCTTTCCAGGGGGGACAAGAAAACAATTTGCAACAAATTTATTCAAACTGTAAGTAAACATGCATGTTTGTGTTCATCATTGGGAAGTTGCTTTTGACATGCATGATCATTTTTCTTTCAGAGTACAGTGACGTGTTTGATGTGGCCTGCAGAGCACTCCATTGTTTATGGTTTAGTGGATGGAAAGGTAAAAGAGTGACATTAACACTTATCAGCTGAGTATTTTCTATGAAGGGTATGAATATAAATATATATGCTTTTTGTACACCGTGTCGCTGCAGTTTGATTTGTGCTTCACCGCCATCAAGATTTAATTATAATTCATCACAGGTTCGCCTTGCCAACGTTGTGACCAACAAGTCGTCAACCATCTACGTCACAGAGTCCTGTGTTGTCTCGCTCGCATCCAAGTAAATCTTATTTTCTAATAGCTTAACACAAAAAAACTTTTTGTGCGAGTATCTATTTTAAGCCTATGTCCTTACTTTTCAGTGTATCTGGGAAAGGCATCCTGTGCGGACATGCTAACGGGAACGTTGTTCGTTACTTCTTTGATGATGAAGGTTCGGGAGAGTCTCAGGTAGCAACGAAGGACGCAATTGTCCCTTAGCATACGGGATACACACAGCATTTGGCCGCCGATCGGGTTAGAGGCACAGTACTGCACATAAACAGGGACTTCACATACACGTGTGAAAATAGAAGAAACAGATTTATTGCATCGACTGACTGTTATTAATTATTAAATTATTGTCAATCAAAAGTAAGCATTTTTTACCTTGTGAAGGACAGAATTATTTGTAATGGATGGCATTTAATAGTGCACCTAACAAAGTGGCAACTGAGTTTGTAACAAAGGTGGTTTCTCACTACTGCAGGGGAAGCTTTTGACGCACGTGTGCCCCCCGTACGCCCTTGCCTGGGGTGCAAACAGCATCGTGGTCGGAGGCTGTGACAAGAGGGTTGTGGCCTATAGCCGAGAAGGTCACATCCTGCAGACATTCGACTACAGCCGCGACCGCACCGAGAGGGACTTCACGGTGGCCGCCAGCAGCCCCAGCGGCCAGTCGGTGGTGCTGGGGAGCTACGACAGGTGAGTGAGCGACACCGTCCTCCGTCGAGACCTTTTATGTACCGCTTGTCTTTCCCGTCCAGGTTGCGGGTGTTTAACTGGGCTCCCAGGAGGGGTGTGTGGGATGAGGCCAGGCCTAAAGAGATCACCAACCTCTATACCATCACCAGCTTGGCCTGGAAGAAGGACGGGTCTCGTCTTTGTGCTGTAAATATTCCCACTCGTGATTCCCAGTAAGCTGCAAAGATGTCTGAATACAATAGATGCTGTTTATTTGCTGGTGTTGTAACAGGGGACGCTATGTGGAGGTGTGGAGCTATTTGACTGCTGTCTGCGAAGGACCATCTATAGGAATAAGTTTGAAGTAACCTATGTGGGACTTAGCCAGGTACACACAAACTGTCAATCATCTTTTTGCTGTTCGCTTAACTGATGTATTTTTTTTAACCAAAACTACAAATTTAGAGACTCAACATGTCCTCCCTGGTCCTTTTGTAGGTCATAGTGAGGAACCTCTCGACAGAAGCACGGGTGGTCCTTAAGTCTTACTATGGCTATGAGATAGAAGAGGTGAAAATCCTGGGCAAAGACCGTTATTTGGTGGCTCACACTTCCGACACGCTGCTGCTGGGAGACATGCTGGCCAACAAACTCAGTGAGGTTGGTGCTTACTTTGTCCACGGCAGGGCGTGATTGGCTAAAAAAATTTTTGTTTACAGCTGTAGCTAGATTTAGTGCTACACATTTCGTACACATTTTTTTTATGGAGAAAATTACTGCCAAAATGTTGTGTTTATTACACGATTAGACATTTTGTGTGACAAACTAGTCTGTTTGCCGGCGTATCATTTCACAAAATTGAGTGCCCAAACAAACAATCCCACGCGTTAGTGACTCAATCTCTGTGCTTTTTTATTGAGCACAACCCCAAAATAATTCACCATGTGGCCAAAGAATATTCTGTGTGCCAGCACACTATATTGAACTTGTAGTATATTACAACGTTGACGTTTGTGAGGTTCTCGCCTCTTCTTCTCTGTCTCTCGGCTCATAGCTGTCAGGGTTTCCACCAGATTGGCAATCTACCTGTGGCGGTGAGCGCGTGACTCGAGGCATGGTCAATATGACGTCATAATAACATTTGCCTGAAAGATACTTATTGGCATTAACCTGTGTAGCAAAAAATGACTAATTGCATCATTCCTGACCATAATATCATGCAACCTTTGTGTTAAACAAATGTTTTGCAGGTAGTCTAAATAAAAGTGCTTATAAATACATTTTAAAGAGGCCTCATCTTTTATACTTAAAATTTTTGTTGAGTAAATCTACTGTAATTTTAGCTGACTAAAAGGTGATGAGTAAATCTACTGTAATTTTAGCTGACTAAAAGGTGATGTAATCGTTGACTAAAACTAAATTAAAACCAAATCAATTTAGATGACTAATATTTGACTAAAACTAAAATCCATTTTTGTCAAGACTATGACTAAAACTCAATTAAAAACTGCTGTCAAAATTAACAATGGTTTGTAAGTAAAACACTACCATTTTATTTTATGGCAGCTTTTATTTTGCCGTGGTGGGGCGCCACAATTAATTACATGTCGGGAAAACCCTTGTCGTCTTTACCAACAATATTTGAAGAAAAAAAACCTCTTATTCAAGCGGTTCAATAAAGATAAATTAATGTTAAATATTTATTTATCGATTTCATCTGCCATTTATTTGTATTTGCATTGTTTTCTGCACATAAAACTATAATTATTGTTTATAAAAAATGGCTTAGTGTTTATATTTTTGGGTCTCTTGGACAGATTAATTGGATTTACATTATTTTTTATGGGAAAAATTGCTTCAGTTTTCATACGATTCAGCTTTTGTGGGACCTATTGGAACAGAAACTGAGATACAATAAAGAAAAATAATGTTAGACCGTGAGAACAGGTATCACTGTCCAGTTTTCCTTGATTAATGAGCAGAGAATTGACTCATAACAGGATTCTTTTTCAGGTGCCGTGGCCTGGTGGTGGGGGAAACGAGAAGTTTTTTTTTGAAAATGAGTCAGTAAGTACTGTCTTTTCTAGTTAAACTGAACTAAATGACAGCAGCAAATAAATTAGACATACAGTAAATAGAAGTTTATATTTTATTGTCTTGTCATAGGTGTGCATGATTTTTAACGCCGGGGAGTTGAGCCTGGTGGAGTATAGCGACAACCAGGTCCTGGGATCAGTCAGAACAGAATTCATGAACCCTCACCTCATCAGGTACAGTACCTAATGAAATCAGTGTACAACAAAAGCACACATTTGTGTTTCCACTTGTATTTACACAAAAGCATGTATAATGCTCTGTTTAGTGTGTATAGTGCTGTGTTTTAGTGTGTACAATAGATGGGGTACATGCTGTGTTTTAGTGTGTATAGTAGATGGGAGCATAGTGCTGTGATTTAGTGTGTATAAAAGCTGGGAGGTATAGGGATGTTTTTAGTGCGTACACTAGATGGGGGTGGGGGTTTAGTTTTGTGTTTTAGTCTGTATTCTTGCTGGGAGGAATAGGGAAGTTTTTTTAGTGCGTACACTCGATAAGTGGGTTTAGTGCTGTGTTTTGGGGGTATGCTGCGTTTTAGTGCGTACACTAAATGGGGGTATAGTGCTGTGTTTTAGTGTATACAATAGATTGGGGTACAGTGCTCTGTATTAGTGTGTATATAATAGATGGGGGTACAATGCTCTGTATTGGTGTGTATACTAAAAGGGGAGTATAGTGCTGTGTTTTAGTGTGTACAATAATGGGAGTATAGTGCTGTGTTTTAGTGTGTACGTTAGATGGGAGTATAGTGCTCTCTTTTAGTG
The DNA here is from genome assembly GCF_033978785.1 of Entelurus aequoreus. Lineage (NCBI taxonomy): Eukaryota > Metazoa > Chordata > Actinopteri > Syngnathiformes > Syngnathidae > Entelurus > Entelurus aequoreus. The sequence goes on from NC_084734.1 coordinate 38,748,922, forward strand.
TGTACAATAGATGGGGGTAGAGGGATGTGTTTTGGTATGTACACTAGATGGGGGTATAGTGCTGTGTTTTAATGATGTCTGTTTTTTGTGTGTCTAGCGTGCGTGTCAATGAGAGGAAGCAAAAAGGAGTTGACATCAACAAAAAGCTGGCATACCTGGTCGATCTAAAGACCATCGCTGTTGGTAAATGCGTGTGTGTGTGTGTTGTGTGTGTGTGTGTGTGTGTGTGTTTGTATAACCAGTGAGCTATATATTGTATCAGCACAGCAGTTATGTATTCTTTTTCTTTGGAGGCTGACAGTCAGTTTTGAATTAAAAAGATACTATAGGCCCCATGCATCACATAACTGATATCACAATAATCCCATTAAAGCAGAAAAACTGCTTAGTGTGGCTGCTTGTTTAATTAAAACTCCTCATACAACGCCAGGAGTGACCTCTTAGAGCTTAAGAACTGCTATTTTCTTATGTCACCTCCCACAGTGGACCTGGTGGCAGGGTCCACCCTGGGAACCATCAGCCACGACTCCAAGGTGGACTGGCTGGAGCTCAATGAGACCGGCTGTAAACTGCTCTTCCGGGACAAGAAGCTGCGGGTGAGAGTGAAACCTCAGCAGAAAGTTGGAGAAAATGCACAGACCGTCACTTTGGCAAAGGAAAGAGCGAGAGATGATAGTGATGATAATGCAATTGTTTGTTTTCCAGTTGCACCTGTACGACATAGAGAGCGGTGTAAAAACCACGCTGCTCAGTTTCAGCTCTTACGTCCAGTGGGTGCCCGGCAGTGACGTGGTGGTGGCACAGAACCGGGGGAACCTCTGCATATGGTACAGCATCGACAGCCCAGAGAGCATCACCATGTTCCCCATCAAGGTGACGAGATAGCACTGTTAAGTCATGGCCTTCACAATTCCTGAATAAACAAATTATAATAAAATAATAACCAGGTCCTCCTGGCGTTCTCTCTCTTTTGCAGGGGGACATCAAAGATTTGGAAAGAGCCGAAGGGAAGACGGACGTCATTGTGACCGAAGGTGTCAATACGGTGACATATACACTGGATGAAAGCCTCATCGAGTTTGGCACAGCGGTCAATGATGGCGACTACGGAGCGTACGCCTACTCCGCCATGTTCATATTATAATGTGTTTTTGTAAACAGTGTTGCCATTAAGAGTCTTCAAGAATCATAACATTGCAGCGTGTGTGTGTGTTGTCTTCAGTGTCACAGCCTTCCTTGAGACTCTGGAGATGTCACCAGAGACTGAAGCCATGTGGAAGACGCTCCGCAATCTGGCCCTTGAGGCCCGCCAGGTTCACATAGCAGAAAGGTTTGCATCGTTTACACACAGGCACACACCTACCATAGCACATTATTGCTTGTCTCCCTATTCTCTGCAGTGTTATTCCTCTGTGCTGAAAAACAAGATGTCATGCTCAGTGTTGGTAATAACGGCGTTATACTAAAGTTTTTTATTCAGTAATGAGTAATCTAATTAATTACTGTTGCCATCGTTGCAACGCCGTTGTTGTTACTGAGAATGTGAAGTGGCTCGTTACTACAGTTTGATTGAATGAAGCGCAAGGTGTCTGGTTTCGGCCACACATAAGCTGCCTGCAGAGAGGGGACGGGGGAGATGATGACGCCATTGTAAATGCACTGAAGATGTTGGCTGGGTGGGCGGATCATGCCCTGCTCACGCTCTCTCACTGCACGTTCTATCTGACAAGCAACAAACGCGCGATAATAGCGACGAGCCGTAGCCAGAGAAATTCAAAGGTAGCGTTGTCAAACTCCAAGTACCGGCACTACTTTTTGCTCATTGAAATTAAAGCCAAGAATGTTTATGTAACATGCACGCTATGTCCAGGAAAAACGCGTTTATCCACGTCTGCCTCAAGCAACTAAAATCGCACCTCACATCAACACATACCAACATGCACTTATTGCTGTTGCTAACCCAAAACCCAAGCCGAAATGCAGCCAATTTTTGGAATGGGATTCCTCACATTTTGGAATTTGGATTAATCATGATGAATCAGAGAATTACTCGCTTTAATGATTAAAATTAGCATAAGAAAAGACCCCAATATTTATACACAAATTATTGTCCGAATGTCATCCAGGAACGTTTTTAAACGTTTCACTTGAATACCATTTGTTTGCCCAAAACTTGGTAAAAGGTTTTATCTAAAGTTTTTACAGGCTGTATTTTTGTATAGAGGTACAGAGAATTGTACTATTTAAAGGCCAAATGTTATTTTGTGTCTTTTGACCTAAATTAAAATTTTTGTTACCATATTGGGTTTTGTACTTTCAATATTTAATGTTGTTACTTTACGGAATATTTATTTTTTTAATACATTTTTACTTCTATGCATGTCATATGGCAGACTGCAATCTATTGCGTTCAGATAAATGCCAAAGGTTCTGAAATACCGTATATAGTGTTGTGTTCTTAAATCAGTTAACGTAAACATCTTTGACATTAAAGATGTTATCAAACGTAATAACGTATACAAATACCAAAAAGAAAAATAAGGTCAGTTACCTTGCTGAGTAACTAATTACTCTTACAATGAGGTAACTGAGTTACTTACTCAATTACTTTTTGGGAGAAGTAATTTAAACTAACTAACGACTTTTTTAAGGTAAAATGACCAAAACTGGTCATGCCGAATTATGCATCACATTTTCATTAGGAGATGTTTGTATCAAAACTGACAGTTTTCTGTAAAAAATAATTTTAAACAGTGTCCATGAGATTTATATATAATACATTTTTAAAATACAATTACAAAAAGATCCCAGCCATTGACTTTCTTGAGTTGTGCTGCAGGTGTTTTGCAGCTTTGGGAGATGTCTCCACTCTTCGCTACCTCCATCAAACCAACCAGATAGCTGAGAAGGTTTCCCAGGAAATGGTGGGATTTATGTCTAATGATGTGTAATGAGATGACGTCTATAAAAAGTTAATAAGGCTTTGATGTGCCTCATCCAGGGCGGTGATGGCATGGCGTTCTATCAAGTCCAGGTGCGCATGGCCATGCTGGATAAGAACATTGAACTGGCTGAAATGCATTACATGGAGCAGGTCTGTCAGATATGTTGGGAATAGTGCAATTAGATTAACATGATTCCAATAAATGTGAGTGTGTGTGTGTGTTGGGGGGTCTCCTTTGTCTTTGCAGAACGCGATCGATGAGGCCATAGAGATGTACCAGGAGCTCCACATGTGGGACAAATGTATCGCAGTAGCTGAAGCAAAGGTACTAAGACCTCAGTCTGTGATTCTTTATCCAGTTTTGCAACACGCTGACTGACTAAATATTATATTTGTATAGTGCTTTTTTTCTCTAGAGACTCAAAGCGCTTTACATAGTGACATATTTTAAGCTAAAATTAAACCAGTTTGGGTGGCACTGGGAGCAGGTGGGTAAAGTGTCTTGCTAAAGGACACAACGGCAGTGACTAGAATGGCAGAAGCGGGAATCAAACCTCGAACCGTCAAGTTGCTGGCACGGCCGCTTTACCAACCGAGCCACACCGCCCCAATCTGTTGCTCTCTGTTGACTGAACTTAGGGCCACCCTGAGCTGGAGACCCTGCGTGGAAACTATTACCAGTGGTTAACAGACACAAGTCAGCACGAGAAGGCCGGCGAAGTCAAGGAGAACGAGGGAGACTTCCAGAGCGCCATTAACTTGTACCTGAAGGCGGGGCTTCCCGCAAAAGCCGCCCGCCTGGCCATGAGCAAGTCGAACATTGTCAATAACAGCGACACTGTCAGCCGCATCACCGTCAACCTCGTCAAGGCTGAGTACTATGAGCAGGTAGCGATGTCCGTGGCACAACAACTTATAAATAAAACAGGTTGTCATCAATGGTTCGTGTGACCCGGAACCAACAACAGGGTGAATGTGCATTGTTGTACAGGCTGGCGACCTGTACGAGAAGACACACAACCACCAGAGAGCTTTGGAGTGCTTTCGCAAAGGAGATGCTTTCAGTAAAGGTAGGTCATCACCATCACAAACACATTGATTGTGTGTTAGCAAAATGAACAACTTATTATCTGGCACGGTCCATCCTGTAGCCGTGGAGCTGGCTCGCCACGCCTTCCCTGCCGAGGTAGTGAAACTGGAGGAGGCCTGGGGGGACTACCTGATCCAACAGAAACAGATGGACGCAGCCATCACCCACTTCATCGAAGCGGGGTAGGCAGGGGGGAAGGACGAGTGAAGAGAAACATTCTTGGGCAGATGGAAAGCAGGAAGAATGAGTCACATTTACTTTAATGCTTGCAGTTTGCAGTGTTAGAAAATGTTCTTGTGTAGCTCCATCAGAGGGACAACATTTTAGAGACACTACAAGAATAATAAACACACAGTAGATGCCTGCTATTTGTTGGGTTACCTTCCAAGAACCCCCCACTCCCTACGGACCTTTAAAAAAAATAAAATAAAAAAAAATGCCTACCTTAATCATACTTTTAACCCCAATATGTGTCTTCGACTTATTAAACAGATTTTAGGTTAAATTTTACACTAACAAATAAGCAAACAAAGCTAATGTGATACCGTGAATAGGTGGGGATCTTCTGTATTGTTAAAGGAATACCTTCTGACTGTCAATCAAAACTGAACAATGTCCACATGTTACATGTCACTTCTCCTTTTGGATACACTGCAGCTGCACCAGAAAAGCCGTGGAGGCGGCCATCGCAGCTCGCCAGTGGAAAAAAGCGGTCCACATCCTGGAGCTAAATGAGGATCCGTCCGCCGCAGTGTACTGCTTGAAGATAGCACAGCACTACGCCTCCTTGCAGGAGTTGGAGGTGAGCACAGTTTACATAATTTAATTGACACCGGAAACAATCTATTCACAATTCTTCGGTAGCCTGCTTTGAACATGTTTTACTGAGCACTAATATTGCTGAGTAGCCAAAGTTGCAGATGTGGCAGTACTTGACTAGACAAATGTCATGTTGACAGCCCTTAGGTGCCACTTTGTATTTATTAGCGACATGTGTTTGTAAGTTTGTCACAGCGGTGGGAATTAGTGCTGACGGTGAGAAGAAGATTAGATAATACAAAGTGAGGAATAAAGCAATGCAGGGTGATTTTGATGAGCTTAGCTGAGCAAAACCGCCTCTGCAGGCGGTACCAGACTGAAAATAGTCATCTATTTGCGTCTCTTTGCGCCACGGGAACGTTCTGGCAAAGTAATTAAGATAACAAGCTTGCTGCTCCCCAACCTGTGCATTTTGGAGGAAAGTGTAATTGTCTGCAAACTATATTAACAAAGACAAGCTGCGCACATAGCCATACCTGCCACTTCACAGAAGAAGCAATGACGTGACACTTTTTAATTGGCAAAATGTGCCGCATTCAGTAGTTTTGTCTCCTCGCTTCCCTAATGCTCCCATCTTTCCATCAAAACTTTGATCAGTCCATGCTTATTCATACAGCCACAGCAGATGTAACATGGACATTTTAAATGTCAACAGTTGCGGAATGTGTTTTCAATATGTTCTGTAGGTGGCAGAGCAACTGTTTGTGAGGGCAGGCCATATTAAAGATGCAATTGACATGTACACCGCTGCAGGATGCTGGGAGGAGGCTCACAAAGTCAGTAGGTTGAAGGATTTATCAATATATAATGATGTATTAAACACGCTGCAGGTCTATTGATGGTACTTCTTTTGTGACACAGCTGGCCCTGAAGTGCATGAGCAAGGAGGAGGTCAATGACCTTTACGTGCGCCGGGCTCAGGAGATGGAGCGAGATGGCAAACTAAAAGAGGCTGAGAGGTCAATGTAGCTTCTGCCTTTCTTATCGTTAGTGGAACATAATTTATCCAATGACTGACACGTCCACGTCCGCATGGCCAAACAGGTTGTTCTCCACAGTGAGCCAGACGGATCTGGCCATCACCATGTACAAGAAGAAGCAGATGTTTGACGATGTGGTGCGCCTGGTAGCCAAACATCACCCCGACCTACTGACTGAGACCCACCTCCACCTGGCCAAGGTGAGCTCCGGATTCTGCCTTGTCCATACTGGCTACAGGTTGTATACGACTGATGTTCTGTGGTGACTGCAGGAGCTGGAGGGAGAGTCCAAGTTCTCAGAGGCGGAACATTATCTGATGGAAGCTAAAGACTGGAAGGCTGCTGTCAACATGTACCGACTTCATGACATGTGGGAGGATGCATATAGGGTACATTCCTTTATGTTTGGATCAAATCGTCTCATTATCAATGAATCAGTAATTGGATATTTTCTGCACTTTTTACTTCATGCAGGTAGAATGTGCCCCAATACGATTGTCCATATGTAAAGTTGAGTCGCAAAAACAGATAAATAATTTTTTCTTGTTTTGTTTAAATCAATGGTTCTCAAAACGTTTTTTCACCAAGTACCACCTCAGAATAAATACACTTGGCTCTCCAAGTACCACCAAAATGACCAACATTAAAATAGTTGCGTAGTACGTCTAAGTATTCATTAAAAACAAGGCAGAGATTTTATTTAACAAGTATATTAAATATTTCTGGCCACTGTAACATTACACACAGTTTGAACAGTAAAACTGTGTTTGAATATAGGAAAATAAAACTGCACTTAAATAATGAATAAAATAAAATAATTATATTTAATTAAGTGATTTTTTTTGGCATATCACTAGATAGAGCCTGTGTACCACTAGACAGTTTGAGAATCACTGGTTCAAATCAATGTTTTTTGTGGAACTTTTATTGAAACAGCCATTCTGCTGATGTGGGTTACAATTGAATCATTTCTAACAACCAAAATGAAAAATACAACATTTATTGCAAAAATAAAATGTTTATATTTTTGTACAAATTCTCCAAACTCCAAACAATTATTTTTGCAAAAACAGACTACGGGTAATCCTATATGGTGCCAGCCTTGCCCTAAAAATTAGTGAAAACAGACCTTTTATTTTAAAGGAATGCTTATTTCCCATCACTGTAATGAATTAATTTCTTCCAAACAAATGTTTTTTTTGGGTGATCCCTGATATAAGGCTTTGAGGTTTTTAATTGACCGCTGCATCATGACATCATTACATTGACAGCTGCATCACAAGAAAACAACACTGTTCCGTTTGTCATTCTCGAAAGTAGTGTACATTATGTACACAGACAATAGACAGTGTTGCGTAGACCGCTCTTCCTCCCAAGGATTTTAAAGCTGCTGTCCACTCCCAAGTTCTTTTGATGGCAAATAAGCTGATGTTAAATTGACCACCAAAAGCAGTACCGGTAGTTGGTATTTCGTTGTTTATTGGCAAAGCTTTGCCAATAATGAGACCAGCCTTGCACAAACTATCCCGATGCGTGGCTCTATCCGGTCTGCCTTCTTCTTCCCCTCCCCGTACTCTTCTACCACATTGTTTTGTCTACCGTTTGCATTCCAGAAGCTTCAAGGCCTCCACACAGTCAACCTTTTACTAAGCAGACAAATTGGAAAAGCACTAGCTGTTTTGTAATATGACTATGGAAGTAAAAAGTAACACAAAATATGGATATATGGAAAAGACCTGGTTCCATCACTCCCCCTTTAAGATCTTTTAATAAGATCTTTACTACTAGTAAAACACTTCTAAAGCACGCCCCACATTAAAGTAGGTGCTGTTTTTTTTCTTTGACCAAGCTAGCAATAAAACAACAGCATATTTACATTGGAGATAGATGGAGGGAGTCCACGTCACTGTCGTCATGGTCGGGGAAGGAAACCAACATTTCTCGAAAGTCTCCATTTTGCTCGACCCCCTTCAGAGACATAACGAGTCCAGAAACAGGGTGGGGTTGACCTTCTACAGCTCTAACAATGATGCGGGTGCATAAAGATTTAGCACAAGGGGCGATAAAGCAACCACATGAGGCTATGATGGCCAAAAAAACTCAAATTGAGACCAGGACAGACTTCATTAGGTCAGTCCACCTGCCAAATGTGCTCTGGAGCCAATCTTTGAAGGGGTCAGAGACCCCTGAAACTTCAGTAAGTTCCCTGGACAGGGCATGGAGGCCTTCTAAGGCCCTCTGAACTGAGCCATCGGGGGCAGTGTTGTTAGGAATGAAGGTACAGCATTGGTCACCAAACATTGCACACACACCTTCTTCCTTGGCTAGGATGCGATCAAGGGCTATGCGGTTCTGGATGGCCATGGGGGAGGTCGGGGCAAGTTGTTCAGCAAGTCCCTCAACGGCGTCACGAGTCAGGTTGGTCAGTCTCAACAGATTATAAAAAAAATAGTTAATGCGTTCAACATTTTTAGTAGCCGTCACAGGGAAAATAGCACCAATGATAGGAAGGTTTTCGAAACCTGCACAGGATTCACACCACAATTTATGTTGTGAGGGGACCCCCCTAGGTTGGCCTATTGCATCAAAGTAAACACCATCAGGGTTTCTCATCAAATCGAAGGAGCCCGTTACACTCCTCCGAGATAAAACATGGCGGTGTCGGCGGGGAGTTAGAGTGGCAGCTGAGACAGGAGTTACAAGGGGAGTTAATTTGGTACCCACTAGGGTGAGTGGGGTCACCAGTCTAACCATAGCACAAAGCCCTACGGATAACGTTGGAATTCTAATGTACAATCTGTGCTCCCCACAATACCAGAATAAGTCAGCTCGTGCCCAAGGGCCTATCCTTGAGCCATCTATCAGTGTGGTGCACCAGGAAGGGTTAATGTCACCCAATTTGTTGGGGGACGAAGAGGGTCCTTTGAATTGAAAACACGTGTAATTCAGCTTTTGGGCCACAAATGGAAGAAGTCGGGTGGAATTGTCAACAGGAGGGTACACACTAGCCAACAAATCGCACCCTGGTGGCATGGGTTTAGAGAACAAGGAAATAAGACAGTTTGAGCCATTTATGTCAGTCAACTTAAAAGGGGCGGGGTAAGTGTGGGGAAAAGGACGTCCAGCAGAACAAGCAACACAGTCACCCAGGTTTTGGCTCTTAGCCATGCTAGTCATCCACCTGAGCCATAGGTTCCCTGCACCTGCGTGCTTTAGAAGTGTTTTACTAGTAGTAAAGATCTTATTAAAAGATCTTAAAGGGGGAGTGATGGAACCAGGTCTTTTCCATATATCCATATTTTGTGTTACTTTTTACTTCCATAGTCATATTACAAAACAGCTAGTGCTTTTCCAATTTGTCTGCTTAGTAAAAGGTTGACTGTGTGGAGGCCTTGAAGCTTCTGGAATGCAAACGGTAGACAAAACAATGTGGTAGAAGAGTACGGGGAGGGGAAGAAGAAGGCAGACCGGATAGAGCCACGCATCGGGATAGTTTGTGCAAGGCTGGTCTCATTATTGGCAAAGCTTTGCCAATAAACAACGAAATACCAACTACTGCTTTTGGTGGTCAATTTAACATCAGCTTATTTGCCATCAAAAGAACTTGGGAGTGGACAGCAGCTTTAAAATCCTTGGGAGGAAGAGCGGTCTACGCAACAATTTGGGGGCTCGTCCGGGATATTGTCAATGTAGCCTTGTAGCGAGCCACTAGCAGCTACAGGAGACCACAAAGGCTGGCTCTGTTGTGTCTGATGTGCACGTGAGAGGCTGTCTTCTTCTGGGCAGGAAGGGGGAGGGCATTTGGGGGGTTGGAGACAGTCAGTCATGTCAACAAAATGGTCTGGCATGCACCGTGAGGAATTTGGCGTTGACCCATGCACTATCTGCTGCCTAGTCAGATTAGGCATACTCGGAAGGTTTTCTGATGAGTGGCTGTTATTTTGGGACTTAGGCACCAGAGATGATTGACACTCAGGAGTTAGCGTTAGTCTTGGAGGAGAGTTTGAATTTAAAGCAGCAGCTGCTTTAGCACCGCCCTCACTTGTCACAGGAGGAGGGGGTGGACCAGAGAGGTTTGTTTCTGCTTCGACCACTAGGGCTCCTCCTGTGACAGTCAAGTGGGTATAGAGATGGGACCGGGTTTACTTCATAGGGGGGTGGCTTAGTCAAAGTCTGGGGGGGGTCGTTTGAGTTGTCTTGCGCATGCGCGGCAGGCAAAAGACCAATCAGTCCATTTTTTCCTCTTTATCTCAATTTTTATCAGTTCTTAAGCTGCTTTTCTTTTTTCCATGTAGCTTCCGCTTATTCGAATTCCCTCTAGCTTCCTTTTCTCGTTCGTCAAACGCTTAAATTCTCGAGCACATAAGTTCTGTAAGCCTTCTTTTAGCCCGTTAGGTTCCTGGCCCTGTGCTCGAGTCATCTCCTTAACTACTTTACATCGTTCCTTTTTGTCTCGCCCCGCGGCCTCCATTGTCACCAAAAGCACATTCAATTGATCATTGAAAGGCAGCCAATCATCACATTTTGCCCCGCCGCCATCACATTTCTGTTTGTCACACTCCAAGGCCATTGTGTCTATTTCTTTACGTTTTAGTGTCTTATCTCACTGGGATCTTTCAACCCGCTTCCTTACGTTTCAGTGTCTTATCTCACTGGGATCTATCAACCCGCTTCCTTACGTTTCAGTGTCTTATCTCACTGGGATCTTTCAACCCGTTACTCTTTTAGGCGGCGACCAACTACCCAGGGTGAGCCACACCCAACTATTAGTTCACTCGTCAATGAAACTGCCCGTCACGGTAATCGAGACACAATGACGTGAGTTAACCACTTATTTACAATTTTAATGCAATGGCAGGCTCTGCAAAAATGCAATCAATCTATCAAAATCACAACTCTGCGTTTGGGATTACAAAACAGTGTTTGACTTACAGACTTCAGGACAGACTCCTAAAGCAGATTTTATCTAAAAAGAAAGGTTCTGCTCACCTTGAATTATGTTTTGGCCAGGTGAGTCTGTCCAGAAGATTGCAAGAAGTCATCAATCAACAACAGGAATTTTCTGATCACACTGTGTCGATCTTTGTTGCTCACGTACCGCTCAGATTTATCAGGGCAGCTCTTTTTGCGCCCAGTAGATGAGGGCACCACACGCTCACTGATTTTATCAAAGTTACTCATTAATGATGCTTTAATTTAGCTACAATAACGGCAAAACAGACACAAAGCGACAGAACATGGGCGCTGATGTTGGATGATGTCATCAAATTTCGATGCTCTAATTGGTCTGATGAATTTGTCTGGTTGTGCCAGAAAGAGACCATGGCGCTCGTTTGTTTCTGAATTCAAACAGAATATGCAACAGTGAGATGCAAAAGATAAGTCTTCTTTTTTTTCAGAAAATGTTATTTTACCTCCTGCTTGAGATTGGTATAAACTGTCAGCTCAATATCGGGGCAATGGTTATTACCGTTTTTTGCACTACACTCTTAAAAGGTCATTGCTGTCACAATACCTTACAACCATGTGATGTTTGTATGTGTTTGTGCGTCTGTTCGCGTGCGTGTGTGCGTGTTTGTCAGATCGCCAAAAGCCATGGCGGTGCAAACGCTCAGAAGCAGGTGGCTTATGTGTGGGCCAGGAGTCTGGGAGGAGAGGCAGCCGTCAAGCTGCTCACCAAATTTGGTCTGCTGGAATACGGCATCGAATCAGCGTCAAACAACTTGTAAGATGCAAGGCGTCACAGCGAGCACGAGCTGCATGGTCCAAAAATTACGTGAGCTTATTTCTGTGTTGTGCTCTGCAGCTTATTCGACTTTGCCTTCGAACTGGCTCGTCTTTCAAACAAGGAGAAGATACCGGAGATCCACCTGAAACATGCTATGTATCTGGAAGACGAGGTACATGTGTAGATACCTACCGTCTCCATCTGCTATACACCAAAAGTCAGGGGTGTCCAACCAGCAGCCTCTTGGCCATTTTACTAAAGCTCAGTCTGTTATATTGGCCCTAATAGTCTAAGAATGCCACTCATTTAATATTAATGGGATGTATTATAAGATAATACACTATTTGCTTTGTCACCTATAAAAAGTATCAAAGTGGAATCCCATTTGTTTTCTGGAAACAAGTTTTGACACCCCTGCCATAAACCATCTCAATATTCCTCTTTTGCCTTCCAGGGCAAGTTTGCAGAGGCTGAGCTAGAGTTCATTAAAGCAGGAAAGCCCAAAGAAGCCGTGCATATGTGAGTACATGTGATTGATCTGTTGATGTCATCACTCTACAGAGTTACGTCCATTGTAAATAATTTCAGAGTGATGCAACAATTGTGGACAAGAAGTTTTGTATGAAAAGATAGTTGCTTCAGTATTAGCACATTTTGGCCTTTTAAAAAAGAGAGACTATTTTTGTGTTGTAACCCTTCTTCCAGGTATGCACACAACAAAGACTGGGCCGCTGCGCAGCGCGTGGCCGAGAGCCACGATCCAGAGAGCATCCCGGAGGTTCTGGTGGGCCACGCCAAGTTCTGCTTTGAACAGAAAGACTACCAGAAGGCTGAAGCCCTCCTGCTCCGAGCAGAGAGATCCGACCTGGCTGTTAAATACTACAAGGTGACTGGAGTTTTAGGTAGTAGAGCTGTATAAATAACAGTTAACTTTCATTTAATGTTATTTGCTTGTTTTGCTACAGTAGCTACTAGATACAGGTGGGGGAAATCATTGATTTTTAGATGCATCGCAATTTGGACATGGTCAATTATAGAATCAATTAGTAAATAATCGATTTATTTATTGTAAAAGTAATGCAGACAGTTTTAAAATTTGTCTGACTGCAGCGAGCCACCTTACTGAGAAATCTGACCAGCTCTTTGTTATAGGGCCTTTATGTTCCAGTTTTGCACACATTTTCATTCATTTAATACATGTGGGAATTAATGGAACTGTTTCTTATTCCAAATTAAGTGTTTTTTTAAGTTGCAAGTGTTAAACGCTTATTTAGTGAAACAAAAATAATCGTAAAACTGCATCAATATACAAAAATTAAACATGCATCAATAATAGATTTTTAATAGTATCATAGCTTCTGAATCATAATCGAATCTTGAGGTGCCCAAAGATTCCCACCTCTAGTAGCTACACAATCTTATTAGAGATCCTTTGCATTGGACATTTATTTAGATATTCGTAACTGACAAAAGAAATACACCTAAAACGAATGTCTACTGCCGAGGACATTGGTTCTCAAGAGGTTGATGCAAGCTTCATGAGTGCCTTTTTCTGGATCTGCATAAAAGTGTGTTTTAAAGCTGTGTAGTAATGTTGCTTTGTTTCTCAGGATGCTGACATGTGGAGCGACGCCATTCGCATTTGCAAGGAGTACCTCCCCAACAAGCTCTCCCTTCTTCAGGAGGAGTACGAGAAGGAGGCCACCAAGAAGGGCATGCGGTGAGAACAAACATCAACACTCCGTTTGAACTTAGACTAGCTTTGCTTTTAGCATTCAGCTGCTAATCACCTCAGTACCTAATGATGCTGTAAGATGTTAGCTTGGGTGTGGATTAAACCTTTCAAGTCTCTGGGGTCACTTGAAGGCCCAGCAGTACACACAAAGCCTGAGCTTGAAGAGCTCAGTCCAGCGCAAAACTCCCCAACCAGGAGTGATGTGTGAGCTGGCCAAGTTGCAGCTCGTCTCTACTCTTAACGACTCGTGGGAGAGAGCATCAAATGTTGCCTGTGGAAACGATGGAGGAAGATGTTGCTTTTAAGCAAAAACACACTGAATTATTCAACTCTGGCTGCTACTTTTTTGTTCAGCTTGAATACGGCCTGCGCATCCTTGTCAAAAGGAATCAAGTGAAAAAAAGATTCTCTGAATTTGAAGGTTGAAATTGGACAAAATGCTTGGAAGAGAATATTATTCCTTTTTTTTTTCCTATCAGACAGCCTGATTGTGGCGGTCTGTTCCGTGTATGACTGGTGCCACATCTTGGTTTGCATTGCCAGCAGTAAGTTGGACCCGTTTCCAGTGAGGGTCACTGGTTCTGTTCACAACTTTTATAGACCAAATTTCTAGGGGCAGTCAGGACTTTGAGGGGACCCGGTTTGGTGGCTGCAGAATTAGGTCTCTGCTTTTTGCAGATTACGTAGTCCTCCTGGCTTCATCTGGTCAGGATCTTCAGCTCTCACGGGATTGGTTCGCAGCTGAGGGTGAAGGGTTCGCAGCTGAGGGTGAAGTGACTGGGATGAGAATCCGCACCTCCAAGTCCCGGTCCATGGTTCTCGCCCAGAAAAGGTTGGAGTGCCATTTCCGGGTTGGGGAGGAGATCTTGCCCCAAGTAGAGGAGTTCAAGTACCTCTGAGTCTTGTTCACGAGTGAGGGAAGAGTGGATAGGGAAGAGTGGATGGTGAGACCGACAGGCGGATCGGTGCGGCGTCTGCAGTGGTACGGACCCTGTATCGATCCGTTGTGGTGAAAACGGAGCTGAGCTAGAAGGCAAAGCTCTCACTTTACTGGTCGAGCTATGTTCGCATTCTCACCTACGGTCATGATCTTTGGGTTATGACCGAAAGGACAAGATTACGGGTACAAGCGACCAAAATGAGTTTCTATCGTCGGGTGGTGGGGCTCCCACTTAGTGATAGGGTGAGAGGCTCTGTCATTCGGGAGTAGCTCAAAGTAAAGCCGCTTCTCCGCCACATCGAGAGGAGCCGGATGAGGTGGTTTGAGCATCTTGTCAGGATGCCCCCCGGACGCCTCTCTGGGGCGATGTTTAAAGCACGTCCGACCGGTGGTAGGCCATGGGGAAGACCCAAGACACGTTGGGGAGACTGTGTCTCCCAGCTTGCTTGGGAACTCCTCAGGATCCCCCTGGAGGAGCTGGACAAAGGAGCTGGGGAGAAGGAAGTCTGGGCTTCTCAGCTTAGGCTGCTGCCCCCGCGACCTGACCTAAGATAAACAGAAGAAGATAGATGGATGGATGGATGGAAGTTTCTAATCGAGGTTTAACATTCACATCAGAATGTCAACTTGATTTGGCTACTGATTTTTTGTGTATTGTGTACATGTGTGTGTGTGGATGTGTGCTTCCAGAGGTGTACAAGGTCTGCTGGAACAGGCGCGGGAATGGGAGCAGTCTGGTGAATATTCCCGGGCGGTGGAATGTTACCTAAAGGTGAAGGACGACCCTAATGTAGCACTCATGGAGAAGTGCTGGATCAAGGTGAGCATTTTCAGGTTGGTCGTGTGTTTACCAGCTTGCAGTGGAGCACGGTGCCAGACAGTTAGATTGATGTCTCTACCATGGAAAAGATGTTTCCTGTAGGAAAGGTCAGCGTGTCACATGAAGGTCACGTGATCTCTTTTTTCTGCTGCGGGCTCAAAAGTGCCAATCAACAATTCTACCCTTACTGACTTGACTAAAGCAAAGATCACAGGGTTGTCAAGATCAATAACGTGGCAGTTTGACGGAAGGCAGCAAATGTTGCATCACAGGCAGAGCTTGTGTTTGCTCAGGAGCAAGTCAATAAGGCAGCTAAATGTGGATGTTAGATTTCAGGACAATCCCTGACTCATCAGAGGTTGCCCTCTGTCATAGATGACAACATGTGACCTCTGCTTCTGTGCATCAGACGGATTCATTATTGCAGCCAAGTGGCTCAGTTAATGAAAAGTGCAACATGTTATCTGAACGTACTACCTCCATGAATGTATATGTGTCCAGGCTGCAGAGTTGTCAATCAAGTTCCTGGGTGAGGAGCGAGCAGTCAAGGTGGTCCAGGTGGTGGGGCCTCGCCTCGCTCAGCTGAGAAAGTACAACACTGTGGGTCAACGCGAACACAGGTTGATTTATTTAGTTCCATGGGACTATTCTTAACCTCTACATGCATCACACTGAAGGCCGCCGAGCAGTATTTACACGTGGGCCTGATCAAGGATGCCATCGACGTCCTCATGGAGGGGGAGGAGTGGAACAAAGCCAAGAGGGTGGCCAAAGAGCTGGAGCCTAGGTGTGCTAAACATACATACTGTACATATTTCAATCATCTACGCTATATTATTATGTTCATCACATGCTTTATTTTTGCATGGAAACACACTCCTCTCTCCATTGCATCACTCTTGTCTCCTGCAGGTACAAGAGCTACGTGGACCAGAAGTACAAGGAGCACTTGAAGAATCAGGGCAAAGTGGATTCGGTGTGTCCCATGTGTTTCTAACTACATTTAACACAGGTTTTTTTTTGCTACAAAACATAATAACATTGACATAAACATAATTTTTTAGATGAAATAAAATGTGTACATTCCTGCTTTTAATCGGTCTCTGACAAAATTGTCATAAATATTTTGTGTTCAGCTGGTGGGCGTGGATGTCATGGCGGCTCTGGACATGTATGCAGAGAGAGGCCAGTGGGACAAATGTCTGGAGACGGCGTCCAAGCAGGTTGATGAATGTTTCAGTCCCCAATAGCTGATTACTGCTCACGTACACATTGCGCTTAAATGTTGCTGAACAGATGCATTTATTTCAGAACTTTAAGATCCTCCACAAGTATGTGGCTTTGTACGCCACACACCTCATCAAGGAGGGGGACGCTCCGAAAGCGTTGCAGCTGTACGTGCAGCACGGAGCGCCACCTAACCCACAGGTACACACACACACACACACACACACACACACACACACACACACACACACACACACACACACACACATTTCATCAACTATATATATATGTAAGTCACAAGACAGTTGAACATGTATCCTCGGCAGAACTTTAACATCTACAAGCGCCTGTTCCTGGACATGATTCACCTCCCTGAGACTCCAGAGTCGTATCGCACGTGGGCAGACCTCCGCAACGTTCTGCTGCAGCTGGTAGAACCACAGTCTGAATGTCATCACCTTAAAACTGCAATTAAGACAAAACTGGTTAAAAGTGTATGTGTATTTGTGTGTGACGTCAGTGTGAGAACTTGTCCAAGTCAGCGGGAGAGAACTCTGCGGCTCATGAGGACTTTGAACAGATGTTACTCATCTCGCATTACTACGCCGCCAGAGCCGCCACCACGGGGATAGAAGAGCTTGTACGTGACCAAAAAACACTTTGGTAATGGTAATGTCTTCGTTGTTCAAGAATGTTCAAAGTGTGTGTTTGTTTGTTTGCAGACGAGCATATCGGCCAAGCTGTGTGTATCTCTGCTGCGTCACACTGACCTCGTTCCTGCAGATAGAGCCTTCTACGAGGCAGGCCTGGCATGTAGGGTGAGCACTTCATGGCCTAATGCATTGAGAGTCATTTGACATTGTTTTTTTAACAGGGGACTGCACTTCTTTTGGAAATTTGCCTATCATTTACAATTCTTATGTGAGACAGGCACACATACTATGTTTTTATTTTTTATGCATTCTAACTCGTAAATAAAAGTTATCAAAAACCAGCTAACAATGGAGGTACAATTTACGAACCTAAAGGCCTACTGAAACCCACTACTACCGACCACGCAGTCTGATAGTTTATATATCAATGATGAAATCTTAACATTGCAACACATGCCAATACGGCCGGGTTAACTTATAAAGTGCAATTTTAAATTTCCCGCCACACTTCCGGTTGAAAAAGCCTTCGGAGGATGACGTATGCGCGTGACGTAGCCCGGGCAACAGAGGTATGCCTTCCTCATTGAATACAATACAAAAAAGCTCTGTTTTCATTTCATAATTCCACAGTATTCTGGACATCTGTGTTGGTGAATCTTTTGCAATTTGTTTAATGAACAATGGAGGCTGCAAAGAAGAACGTTGTAGGTGGGTCGGTGTATAGCGACTGGCTGTAGCAACACAACAAGGATTACCGGTACTCACTTGGATAGCAGACGCGCTAGCCAATGCTAACCGGCCACCGCACGGATGATCGGGTGAAGTCCTTCGTCGCGCCGTCGATCGCTGGAACGCAGGTAAGCACGGGTGTTGATGAGCTGGGCAGATGATGGCTGGCTGACGTAGGTGGAGCGCTAATGTTTTTATCATAACTCTGTGAGGTCCGGTTGCTAAGTTGATAAGTCAGCCTTAGCGTCGTTAGCAACAGCATTGTTAAGCTTTGCCAGGCTGAGATCTATTAACCGTGTAGTTACATGTACATGGTTTAATAGTATTGTTGATCTTCTGTCTATCTTTCCAGTCAGGGATTTATTTCTTTGTTTCTATCTGCATTTGAGACAGATGCTATCACGTTAGCTCATGCTAATTAGCATGAGCTTCGTCGATGTATTGTCGTGGAGATAAAAGGCACTGAATGTGCATTTCGCGTTCTCGACTCTCATTTTCAAGAGGATATAGTATCCGAGGTGGTTTAAAATACAAATCCGTGATCCACAATAGAAAAAGGAGAGAGTGTGGAATCCAATGAGCCAGCTTGTACCTAAGTTACGGTCAGAGCGAAAAAAATATGTATTTCACTGCATTCTAGTCCGTCACCCTAACGTTCCTTGTCCACAAATCTTTCATCCTCGCTCAAATTAATGGGGTAATGGTCCGAATAGCTCTAGCTGCGTTGAAAACAATAGGAAAATGTGAGGGAGTGAACAACTGACAACGTCACGCTACTTCCGGTAGGGGCAAGGTTTTTTTTTATCAGAGACCAAAAGTTGCGAACTTTATCGACGTTGTTTTATACTAAATCCTTTCAGCAAAAATATGGCAATATCGCAAAATGATCAAGTATGACACATAGAATGGATCTGCTATCCCCGTTTAAATAAATAAAAATCATTTCAGTAGGCCTTTAATTGGTTCTTGAACAGTATTCTTAAGATAGAAACATTTGTATAGCGAAGAAAATTTCTCCATAAGAAACAATGCAAGTATGAATAATGGGTTCCAGCCAACGTTCCCTCTAAGGTGTGTGCCTGTGCAATTGCGCACTGCTCAAGCGTCCTCTGCGCACGGCAAATCTATGCCACGCACAAAATCAAATAAAAAAATAAGCGCATATCAATTTTCGACACACGGACACGACAGAGAAAACAGTTTCCGTCATCATTGTTCAAATATTGTAATGTCTGTCGAGACGCTTTGAGGACATGAATTCCATCCATCACTTTACTGAGCAAAACTCTTTATTGTTGGCCATAAACACATCACCAAAACATTAGTAAAAAAAATGATATCTAGCAAAATTGGTCATTTTCTGCAGTACAAACCAGACCAAAAGCAACTTTGTTATATCAACAGCAGTCGCTCGCTCTTTCTCACTTGCGCCAACACATGCACATATGGCACTTAGCCAGTGATGTGTTTACAGCCACACAAAAAGTCGGACAACTCCAACTCCACACATAAAGTGTCATTCCAGGTCGTTACACTATGATTTACCAATCAAATGTGTGCTTATTCTAGTGTCATTTATTAGGAATCTTAATTTATAAATATTAATCATGAAATGCTGTTAGTATATTAAATAAATACTAATAAAAATATATTTTTTACAAACAGGAAGTTGCAGGAATGTACACATGATCCCCTGCTTACATCTCATTGTGCAACATGTGAATGTTTTAATGGGAACTAAATGCAATGTCTGAAAGGGGTACAAATTATTTCCAAAGCAGGACCTCCACCCAGACAAACAATACAAGTACACAGTTCATGAAAAACAATATTTTTTGTTATTGTCATTGTAAGTGGGCCTAAACACTTACATTAGAAATGGAAATGACTGCTGTCATTTGATTATAATAATAAGACAATGTTGTCTGTCTATCTGTGTTGGCCCTGCGATGAGGTGAGGACTTGTCCAGGGTGTACCCCGCCCTCCGCCCGAATACAGCTGAGATAGGCTCCAGCGACCCTGAAAGGGACAAGCGGTAGAAAATGGATGGATGGATGGAGATTGAACTTGTTATTAAGTCAGGTTTGGGACAGGTGTGCTGCTGGTGTAGCCACTGTGTGCACGTCTGATGTTGCTCACATGGGCTCCACTGAATGCTCAGGGAGTTTTTGCGTTTGCTCACACACATGAACAATTAGAGGGAACATTGGTTCCAGCCTCGACAAAAGTCCCCACTTTAGATAAGGTTTGTACACTTTAGAACACAATATTAAGTGATATACAGTACCGTATAAAAGACAAACATAACAAGGAGGTAATGAATGAACTGTCTCTTTATTAACAAACTTAAAAAAAACAAAAAACAATCTGAACTATGCTGTATGCACTGCTCTGCCAACACACGTACACACACAGAAGTCCCTTTGGTGCCCTCACAAACAACCAAAAATCTTTATCTTTAACAACCATATTGCTACAATAATAACATTTAAAAAAGTAAAATCCATTTACAGTACACATCGGCAAAGAAGCAGCTCACGAGGAGAGAGAAAGGAGCAGACCGAAGGGGAAAGGGAGAGGTTCGGGGGTGTGTGTGTATGTTCTCTTGGAAGAGGTGCTGCTGAACGAGAGGTAGTCGGTCTTCTGTAGTGGAAAGTCCAGGTTGTCAATGAGAACCAAAGTAGATTTAACACAAGAGTTTTATTTTACTCATAATCAAATGGTACAATGGTTGGGTTGAGTTGTCTAGCACACAGAAAGTTTCCCCCCGGGCGCGCCCGTCACCATGAAAAAAGAAGATGGTGCCCAAAACACTGTCTTCGTTTGGCTTTATCCCTTTCTTATCTCTCTTGTTAGTGCGTCAATGTCTTATTTTGTTTTCCCTATCTGTTCCATAACAACTCGAATATTTTAGACAGTCAACACATTCAGTTAGACAGGTTGGCACGACTTAAAGTTCACTTTTGTCCCACAGAAGAGGAAGAGAAATCAAAATGAGCATACATTTTTGACAGACATGAACTATAGGTCAAAGGTCAGAAATTCTACTACACTTCTTTAATAAGTCCGCTTTGGTATTTTTCCCCAGAAAAGTCTGTTTTCATCACAATTAAAAACTTGCTGTTGTACAAGCGGGCTTCGTCAATCTCTTCAATACAAGCAAGTACAAAATGGCTGACAACGGGACACAAGTTTGCAAATAGAGGTGTTTTTTGTACGTTTTTTAGAGGGCTTTATGGGCGCAATAGATGCATTGTAGCCGCCTCGTAGCGGTATTTGGGTGAAAAAACAAAAAACAAATGTTCTTGTCCTACATAGGGATTGTGAATGATAGAGAAAATGCCCAAAAAGTGCAGGCCCCCTTTAAAGGTTTCTTCCAGGGTTAAGTACTACTGCTCTTTTTCCCCCTGACAGGCAGCAGGCTGGGAGAACATGGCCTTTATCTTCCTCAACCACTTCCTGGATGTGTGTGACGTGAGTCTCCTCGTTTACACAAATGATTAGCAAGAAACCTTAAAACAAGCAATTTTTCCATCAATTTATTGGCATACAATATGATAATAATCAAATGAAAGGGGCAATTGTTTAATATTATCATTATACATATATATAGGTGTATTCGCAAATTGAGGAAAAAAAAGTGAATCCAAACATTTTTTACACCTTTTTAAAACTTAAGGACTTTTAAGTTTGATTTTGAAACTAATTAAAATTGAATGTCCCCAGATAGTTAAATATGCTATCAAATCACTTTGCAGGGCACTTAATCAAAACAACTATTTTAGCTTTAATATTATGTATTTAGAAATGATTTGACTAGTTATGGAAATGGCACCAACACACAACAATAATATTGTCTTCTGTTTTGTGTCAGGCCATCGCAGAGGGAACCCTGGACTCTCTGGATCACACTGACTTCTCTGACACTGACATTCCCTTTGAAGTTCCGCTCCCGACTAAACCTTGTGTCGCTGTAAGGGTGACGTCACAATCAAACTCACACCAAACATACATAAACACATAAACAAACTCACCCTAACCTGGTCTGTGTGTTGCAGGACCCCCAGCGGGAGGAGATCCGTAACTGGGTCCTGACGGTGGCCGTGTACGGCCGGTTAGAACAGGTTCTTCCACGGGATGAGAGAAACTCTTATGAAGCGTCGTTGGTGGACGCCAACAGTGGCCTACGCTCACTGGCTTGTGTTCTTACCGGTAAAACACATAAACAGTCGTGCTGAGATGCATCCATGCAAATAGAGGGAATATGAAACACCATATATTTATATTACTGTCTGTTTAAATATATGTAGGGCTGTCTTCTTTCTACTAAAGATTTTCATAGTAGAATCTGTTGGATTTTGCCCATCGTGGACAATAAGTCAAATATATAGCGTTTTTTTTCTTTTTTTAGGAAAATAAACATACTATAATATGTGACAGTGTATACTGACTGGTCACTGCGTGTCCGTAACGAATATTTCAGAGTTAATTAAACGTATTTGTGAAAGGAATACAGTCATAGGTTAAAGTGAACATAACAGAGTTCTAATTTGCACATTTTTCCACAAAAAAAGGCTAAAGCACAGTTTGTGAGGACCTCGGCTATGGCGCAGCACCAAGAGGATATGAAACTTGACTAAATCGTGGAAGAAAGTTACAAAGTTTCTGTATGTGAACATGCGGAAGGATTGTTACCTTTTTCAAGCGGCGCGTCCCAGCGCTGCATCGTGTCCAATTTCTGGCGGGTTTTTACCGAGGTCAGCAGTGGGATTCGGCCGGCCAAAGGTGCGTGATGGCATTGTGTGCTCCGTGTCTGACAGCAAGATTTGGGAGGCCAAAACACACCCAGCTGATTTTAGAGATTCGACGTCACACCAGGAAGCAGCGAATGCTCTGAGGAAGGCCGCAGTGACCACCGAAACCAAGATTTATCTCTTCCTTTCTAAAAACCCCTCTTCTGCACACAGGATTATTTTACTAATATTCAAAGAAGACGTGATGATGAATACAATCAATTGATTCTTTTAACACATGCTGCTTTATGCAGGGGCCCCAGCGGTATGAGCTCGCTTCCCTCCCGTGGAGGAGGGCAAGGGGGGTTCAATATAAGCTGATTCTACTGCAAGGTTGGTAGTCGAATCAGACTACGACGAATCGAATTGTCAAATCTTTTGACTATTTGAAGACAGCCCTAAATATATGTTCTTCTAAAGTAATGAAGTAGTTTGAGGTGTAAAAAGTTGAAAATGTGTTCCTTCCTCCAGGCTATCCCGTTCTGAGGAACAAGATTGATTTCTCCTCGCCAGGAAAAGCTGCCAACAAAGAAGACTGGAATAAATTCCTCATGGCCACCAAGGTAAGTTGGGGCACAAGCAAAAACATTTGTTTGTTTGTCCCTTCAAACATTTTTACCATTGTGTCCACCTTCAGACCAGTCACAGTCCAGAGTGTCAGGATGTCCTCAAGTTCATCAGCCAGTGGTGCGGCGGGCTGCCGGCATCTGGGTTCTCTTTCCACTGAGACCCATCGGAAGGTTCTATCCTTATTTAAGGGATTTTGCTTATTTATTATACATATTTTCTATTGCTTTTGTCAGTTGTCTTTTGTGATAGGTCGCAATTTCCACTTTAGGTATACCGTTTAAACAACTTTAATCTGCAGTAATGTGAGCCTGGAATTGAAATAACCACATTTAGTGAAAGTGCTCTCAATATTTGATCTTTTCAGACATGAAGACATTCGTGTGTAGTTACATTTTCTCACTGAAGTGGACTCAAATTTCTTATTTATCTTATTTAACTGCAAGTCGAAGCATTCCTTTCATGTAAACAAATGTAGTGAGTGTAGCAAAGACTACACATTAAGGCGTCCACTACCTTCTACAATACATTTGGTGTTTAAACTGTGATGTGGCAACTAAAGATGCACTGTTCTTAAACCAAAACCTCAAGCCAGCCTTCACACTCAGGTTCAGTTCAATTAGTCATTTTGCAGCTCATTTGTACTCTGTTATATACACTTAAATATGTCATTTGATACAAAACTTTTTTTGTTGACCATTTCTCTGACTTTGTCGTTTTGTCACCATGGAAACGCATTTCTCCGCCCACTATCATCCATCTTTTGCTTCCCTCACTAGAAGGGCTTTTTCTCTCAGGATGGCGTTGCCGTGCTCAATCGAGGATTTTGCTCGGTTTGGACTCAAATTTTTTTTTTTCTCCAAATCCTAAAGGTCGACATTTTGTGCCACAGACCGCAGAGTCGCCGGCATTGTGTGTATGAATGTATTTTATTTAGTACAAAAATACAATAAATCATAGTTTTAAAGCATTTTCCAAGTTGTACTGTTTTTTTTGTATACAAAATTTAAATAGGGTAAACAAAAAAAACACAAATAATTAACTTTATTTTAATATGGGTGACATTACAGGGTAGAAAATAGTAGAAACCTCTGCAAACTACAGACACGAAAATTACAATTCAAGGAAAACATACTGTATATCATACATAAAACATGTTGGTAATGTTTTACATAGTTCATAAAAAACTGGAAACTTTTACATACATTTGACATGCAACAAAGACGGTAAGTCAACCATAAACTGACAACACGAGCACTGCTTTCTTTCCTTAAAAATGTTTGATATTTATACATAAATGTAAGGTACTATTTTGCGATATTCTAAGTAGTGTTTGATGACAGCATTTTACTGTAATAGTACCCGTTTTGACCTCAGGAGGCACTAGTTAACCGAATGAAAATTTGCTTACAGTACAATGTTTTTCAAGAATTACATTTACAAAAAACTAATTGGATGTTTAAACCTTTTTTCATCGAGAAGTGGAAAGTTATTAACTGGAAAAACATTTGTTTTATTGACATTTTATTTTTAGCTCCACTAGATGGGCTCCAGCGCCCCCAAACACCCCCACACGACCCCGGTTGGGACAAGCTGTAGAAAATGGTTGGATGGATGGATAGTTGCATTAGTGTTTGTATAGGCTGTCCCTTTTTGGTTGGAGTACAGTCATGCAGGTACAACAACCACAAATGTACATCCATCCTTCCATCCATTCAGGTTTAAACATACAAAGCCTTTCTTGGATAATTAATGCATTTTGTTTAATTTTGGCTTGGCTGAATTTTTTAATAAATACATGTTTTTAAGGGGTCTTTTTTGTTGTCGGTGGTCGCCTCTCTTGGCATTCACCGCGTGCCTTAATTGTATGGACATTTAAATCAAGGTCCGCTGTGAACACGACGAGAGACGACCCGCTTCATGTCACATGGCCTACTTTCCTGCAGCCAAAAAAACCCACCACCATCGTACATTTTGTCCTCATCCGTCCGTCATCCCCCGATACAGCGCTACGTCAAAATGACTCACGTGGCATTTTACTTTACTTACACTTAATGACCTTAAATACAATTGTCATTAATGTTGATTTCAGCAGTTTTCCAGAGACCTAAAGGCAAAAAATGAGCATTTTTAGACAGGATGCAATATGGATTTCTCTTGCCGAGCAGCTTGGAGCGCAAATGGTGTCAGTTTTATTATTTAAATACAGGTAACAGCAGTGGGAAGGTCCTTTTCGGCAGCACTTAAAGCCTCCATTATCCTGCAGCAGCCATAATGCACCTGCTTATAGACCACTGCATTAATGGCTCAGCTGCAGGGAGAGGAAAATGTTGCTGATGCTGGGACCTGCTCATCCTCATCACCCCCTCCTCTCTTTTCTCATCATCCCTAAAAAACATCACTTCCTGCAGTATTTTGTGTGCAAATGCAGCATCACATGCTAATGACCCAGATAGCGTGCAGCAAATGCAGAGGAAAGGGGGGGGGGGGGGGTGTCTGCCTGCCTTCTATCCTTTGTGGAGGGAGGGGGTCGTTCTGCCTGTATCATTTTTCACAAACCGAAACCAGTCAAATTGTAATATAATTTTAAATAGAAGGCATTATTGGGCACGATATGTTATTACGCCCGCATTATATGTGTACGTCTTTCTAACGCCGCATATATTTAGGGTGAGGGCGTGTGCGCAGTCTCGTAAGTTGCGCAAAGCACATCCGCATATTGCGTCTTTTTAACGTTCACATGTCAAGTGCTTAATAAAGGCACGCAACAACAACAACACACCAGGCAATACATTTGATTAATAAAATGAAAAAAAACAAAACACAAAAAAACCTTAATCACAGTCGCAACACTACCTTTCATCCGCAGGCTATTTTTTTTTTTTTTTTTTTTTTTTTACCCGCACGTCTTCATCCTTGAAAGCAGCTCGATGGAAGAGGCCAACGAGCGACAGCCCGTTTCCGACTTTTCAACGCTTTCATGCGGCTTGGTGAACGAGCGCCACCCGGTCCTCGGAGGCCTCCGCCGGAGGTCCATGCAAGGCGGGAATGACGATGCCGAGGAGGAGAGGGATGCGGAGGTCCCTTTTTTTTGTGCATCCTCAACTGAGTCCAGGGAAGCTCGTGAGTCGCAAATAGTCCAGCATTTTTGGTAGCTCACTCAGGCTGCTGCAGGATGAGGATGAGGAGCTGGGTGCAGTCAGATGGAGAGTAGGGGAGGAGAGGGGAGGGGAGGGGTGGTCCTCTGAAGCCAGGTTGTTACATCCTCAGCCTCCAGCTCTACACCCCCTCCCCCATTTGCATTCTCTTGATTCTGCCAGCTGAACAGGGCCCAGTCAATTCAACATTACCAGTAAAATATCAGCCAAATTGCCACATTAGGCAGGAGAATGTCCACTAATGATACTTTTATGCTTTCAGGAATTGACGCTGCCATTGTGAAACATTCATTCACGTGAGGACATCAAGTGCGGCCTACGTGGCGTTGAAAAAGGATGCGGTTTGTTTTTGTGCATGGCTTGAAAATAGAACACCGCACACATACTCCTTTCATGCACCGTTCTTTACGTCCAATGACTGGCACATTAGAGTAATAATGACACGCTATGGCTCAACTTCCTCCCCCACTCAAGCCAGCAGCCAGCCAGACTGACTGATGGGGGCTGGACTGCGCCACTGCAGACATGAAATGCATCAGCAGCTTCCATCTTATTAAGGATACACCCCTATAGAGATGCACAGTACTGTAAATATGCCCTCTACGTCACATGGAAAACACTCGCACAACACTCATTTTGGAGCTACGGGTCAAGCAGCATTTGCAAATATTGATGGTATGGATATAGTATCAGTATCGGATCGAAACTGATCAGAATTTTTCAGTTTGCTTCTGTTTATGTTCAAAAATGTCCTCCCAATACACACATTGTAATGTTTGTCCATTCAAATAGATTTTGTAATGCTATACACACATACATATTGTAAATGTTTTGTCTATTCACATGTACACATACATACTGTAAATGTGTTTGTCGATATATTCACGCACACACATATATAACGCAAGGTTATTCCCTTCATATTGTAATGTTTTTCCATTCACATATACATGTTACGGTCATGCATCACTGTTGTTCAGTTCAGTTTCAGTTTATTTCGAACATGCATACAACACAATGTAATTCATCACATATTTCCAGTTTCATTACAGCACGTCTGAAAAGGAGTAGGAAGAAGCTGAGCTTATTCAATCCTTACCCCTTTTCATACCATAGCATTTTTATCCTATTCCCTTGTTCTCTGTAACATAACAGTGAACAAATAAATAATAAACATATAATATACCATAGTAAGTAAACAAATATTAAATACATAAAGAATCTTTGTCTCAATAAAAAATTTTTAAAAAAGGGTTCAAGATGTTGATCATAATTCTTGTTCTGTGTACTTTGTGAACACTTGTAGTTTGAACATTCTCAAACTGAATCATATTGGTGCTTTGTTTGATTTCTTTGGTTAATCCATTCCATAATTTAATTCCACATATTGATATGTTAAAGGTTTTAAGTGTTGTACGAGCATACTAATGTTTTAAATTAGATTTTCCTCTAAGGTTATATTTCTCCTCTTTTGTTGAGAAGAATTGTTGTACATTCTTGGGTAGCAGGTTATAGTTTGTTCTCTACATAATTTTAACTGTTTGTAAATGCACCAAATCGTTGAATTTCAATATTTGTGATTCAATAAATAAAGAGTTTGTATGTTCTCTATATCCAACATTATGTATTATTCTAATTGATCTTTTTTGTAACACTGTTAGTGAATGAAGTGCACATTTGTAGTTGTTTCCCCATATTTCTGCAATAACTCAGATATGGTAACACTATGTAACCTCAAGGTGCAGAAGACAGGACAACAAGCAGTTGAGCAACAAGGAAGTGCACAAAAGCATATGGAAGCTTGACAAGTTCAACAAAGCAAGCAGGATAACACAGGTGACAATTATACTGGCAAACATATGCAACACTTACAAACACAAACAGTTAGCAACATTAGCATAGAGCTAACAATCTTCCTGTCCTGGCAGCAGGGCAGGCTGGCGTATTAAGAGGCCTGATTGGCAACCAGGCAATTGAGGCAAACAGCCAGCGCTGGACAGGAAAAAACAGCAAACTAAGGAAACAGAAGAATATTGTCAGACCAGATGTGACAGGTTGTGACAATACACACATACTATTGGACCAAACCAATGGTGGATTAATTTAACCCAGCTCGATGGGTTATATAATCAACCCAAATGCTGGGTCATTTTAACTCCAATGCTGGGTTAATTCTACCAAATAAATTAGTTGTATTTTCAAATCATATACTGGGTCATTTTAATGGCAATGCTGGGTTAATTATACTATATACATTGGTTGTTTTCATGTTTTTGTAGTCCAAACGTCACAATGATTTATGGCGCCTACAGGAAGAAGTAAAACATTCCACTTGGAAGTTTTTAATTTGACCACCATCTTTCTTTGTAGACCAGACTCACTACACTGCATATACTTAGTCTATGAAGATTGCTTTTAATTAATCATAAGACAATGGTATGTGTAGTTTTGAACTGCTTTCGCACCCAGTTTCAATTTGTTGTGAAGTCCATTCAACATGGTCTGCATCATTACAATTATTTCTTCACGTTGAAGCTATAATTTTCTGTGGGACTCATCCAAGGATTTAGCTATTCCACACACCATCATCACTCATAGTTTTAACTTTTTGGTTCTTCTTAAAAGTGTATTTAACATTGTGTCTTTCTAACTGAGTTTGATTGCAATTAAATGTTCTAAACAAGCAAGAAATATACTTTTAGCAACAAAATAATAAATGTATTCCAAAATTGATAAAAAAATACAAAGTCTAGCTGCAATGCACTCTGCGAATAAGACTCACCCAATGGACGCCAAGCTCGACCCCTTACAGGCAGACTTGCGTTATACAGAAAGTGATATTTCTCGCTCATATGTGACAGGTTATAAGGTAACTTACATACAAACCTTTTCTTGTACTCCCCAAACCCGAGGCTGACACACCGTCTCAGTAGAGAATCACTCCACAATGTAACCCGCAGCTGCAGGGTAAATTGTACCTCCTCGCTGGGTTATTACTTGAGTTTTGCGGATGCGCAACGTCCCAGAGCTGACCCAGCTGTCTGGGTTAAGGATTGGTTCACAAAAACTACCCAACTCCTTAGAAATAAGCCATAAATATGATCTAACAGGCTCAACCCAGCATTTTTGAGTGCATACTTGTTGTAAATGTTTCTCTATTCACATATGCACACATACATACTGTAAATATTTGTCCATCCACTATGCGCACATAATGCATATATCTGTTTTTCCATTCACACACATGGCCTCCATTTACCGGTCGATCTACGTTCCTATCATCTATAGTCATGAGCTTTGGGTTTTGACTGAAAGGACAAGATGACGGGTGTACAAGCGGCCAAAATGAATTTCCTCCGTCGGGTGGCGGAGCTCTCACTTAGACAGGGTGAGAAGCTGTCATTCAGAACGAGGCCAATGTTAAGCCGCTGCTCCTCCACATCGAGAGGAGCCCGATGAGGTGGACCAGATGCCCCCCTGGACACCTCCCTGGGGAGGTGTTTGGGGCATGTCCGACCAGTAGGAGGCCACACGGTAAGACCCAAGACACGATGGAGAGACACAGCTGGCTTAGGAAGGCCTCCGGGAGGAGCTTGATAAAGTGGCCATGGGGAGAGGGGAAGTCTGAGCTTCTCTGCTTAGGCTCCTGCCTCCATCTCGGATAAGCGGAAAAAGATGGATGGATCCATTCACATACAGTACGCACATAATATAATAAACAGACGTCCATTCAGATAAACACACTTAATGTAAACATTTAAAAGGGTCGTCATCAGAGCCGGCCCAAGGCATAAGCGTACTAAGCGCTTGCTTAGGGCCCCGCGGCCACCAGGGGGCCCCCAAAAGCAATTAACAAAAAATTCTTATTTTTTTATTTTTTGCATGTACGAGTCTGACTGATGATTTCTAAATGATCAAAGATATATTATTGTACAAAAACACAATTTTAGGTCAGAAAAGCCAGGAAGCACATGTTTTAAGTAGTGGGTGGAGTGGTGTGGGTGGTGAAGAACAGAGGAACAAAACTGTGATGTGATGGTCAAATGTGTGAATTAAGGACCTTAATTTAAGGTAGTTTATTTTGATTTTTTCCCCAAAATTTTTTTGCACATCGTGATGTACATTTACATAGTTTTAATATGTAGTAACTTTATATTTGTTTATAAACCGTTATGTTACCTTGTTTCTGGTAACTCTGTTCATTAATATTATTTAAGTATTTGCTTGATATTTAATTTAATTATGTTGTTTTTTGTACAATTGAATTTGTTCCTTTTTATATATATTTAAGTGATTTTATTGTTGCACTTTTTTGTTTTTCTTGCACTATGAATTATTTTTGCACATTGCTGTTTCAGGTTTTTGTTACCAAAAATAATACAGTGAATCAGAATCAGCTTTATTGTCCAGTTATGTTTAACACACATGGAATTTAACTTCAGTATACTGCGCTCTCTTTGTACAAAGTAAACATTAAATATGAACAATTCACTAAAAATATAAACTAGTAATTAAAGACTAATATGTACAAGACTGATGAGACAAGATGACACCTTTACTGTAAATACAAAGCTTTATCACTTGGACTGTTCAACCCCAGGCCACTCTTGTAGCTGAATGTTTTCTACATTTTAAGATTAGGAACCATATGTGGCACTCTGGACATCATTCGTTCATTCATTGGTATTATTTATGTTCTTAACTGGGCCACACCCATATCTTTATAAATGACATGTCATTTGTAAAGACATGCCAGGCTGACAATAGGATAATGTAAACAACACTGCCAGAGCCGCAATGAGTTTATAGTAGGTGTGTGAATGATCAACAATCAATATTATTGGCAGAAATAGAGGGCCCCAAAATCTAATTTTGCTTAGGGCCCCATGGAGGCTTGGGCCGGCACTGGTCGTCATGTTCGCATATCGGTTACCTAAACCTAATTTGCACCCCAACCCTACTATATGTTTGTCCATTCACACATATACACACTATAAATGTCTGTTTGACCTTTCACATACGCACATATAATAACAATTTGTTTATTCATATACATACAGTTAATGTAAACATTTAAAAGTGTATTAATGTTCGCATATAGGTTACTTAACAACATTTTAACCCCTAACCTCAACCCAACTTTTTTTGTCCATTCACATAAAAATGGTCTGTATTTATATAGCAGTTTACCATACTAGTACGATACCCAAAGCGCTTTACAATACATGTCACATTCACCCATTTACACACTGATGGCCGAAACTGCCATGCAAGGCGCTGACCAATGCACGACCCATCAGGGACAAGGTGGGTGAAGTGTCTTGCCCAAGGACACAACGGCCGTGACTAGGATGGCGGAAGCTGGATTTGAACCAGGAACCCTCAAGTTGCTGGCACGCCACGCTGTGTGTTTATCCATTCACATACGTACATAATATAATAATAATACCTAAATCTTTAAAAATGTGACCCATTACCTCCCTGCTTGACACTCAGCATCAAGGGTTGGAATTGGGGGTTAAATCACCAAAATGATTCCCGAGCGAGGCCCCCGCTGCTGCTCACTGCTCCTCTCCCCTCCCAGGGGGTGAACAAGGGGATGGGTCAAATGCAGAGGTTAATTTCACCACACCTAGTGTGTGTGTGTGACAATCATTAGTATAACTTTAATACAAATACATACGTTCAAATTTCTTATGTTCAAAGTTGTTTGTATAAGAGAGGTTTCCTACCGGCTAACAGTTTCAGCTGGCACTTTAGCCTTCGTCAGAGCTGATGTAGCGACTAGGTGTGGTGACATGTCTAAAAACAGCTTACCGGGAAACATCTCTTGCACAAAAAACTTTGAACAAAAGAACACTGCACCCATCTAATTGAGAAGACATGATGAACGTAATCGAGTTATAATACACATATGTTCTATGTGTAATATATCTGTGTGGAGTTCGCATGTTCTCCCCGTGACTGCGTAGGTTCCCTCCGGGTACTACAGCTTCCTCCCACTTCCAAAGACATGCACCTAGGGGCAGTGGTTCTTAACCTTGTTGGCGGTACGGAACCCCACCAGTTTCATATGCACATTCACCAAACCCTTCTTTAGTGAAAAATAAAATGTTTTAAAATTCAAGACAAAGTTATGTTTTTTTACTGGTGCACAAAATGAACCGTGCATAAACATCACCTTGTTCAAAGAACAAAACCAACACAATAGATAGATAGATAAATAGTACTTTATTGATTCCTTCAGGAAAGTTCCCTCAGGAAAATGCATGAACTCACAACAAATTACACACCTGCAAATCAGTGTGACTTCTGCTGTTGCTGTATCCATAATACGGCGATAGGGAGAAGTTTTTATTTACACGATGAGTCGGGTGTGTCCTGACCTCTGCGACGGAGGCTCCGCCGAACCCCTCAGGCCGACTCACCGAACCCCTAGCGCTCCCAGGTTAAGAACCACTGACCTAGAGATAGGTTGATTGGCAACACTAAAATTGGCCCTAGTGTGTGAACGTGAGTGTGAATGTTGTCTGTCTCTCTCTGTTGGCCCTGTGATGAGATGGCGACTTGTCCAGGGTGTACCTCGCCTTCCGCTCGATTGTAGCTGCGATAGGCCAGAGCCCCCCGCGACCCCGAAGGGAATAAGCGGTAGAAAATGGATATGTTCAATTAGATACACAACATTTAAAATGATATTTATGTTTACATGTAGAATACTTATCAACCTAATTTCGAACCCTAACCCCAACTGTGTTTTTACATTCACATATATTAACAAAACAAAATGTGTTGTTCCATTCACAGACGCACATATTATAATAAAAGTACTGCATGTTAATAGACGTACTTAATGTAAACATTTAAAGGGTTATTCATGTTCGAATATAGGCTACCTAAACCAAATTTGAACACCAACGGTCTTGTTTGTCCGTTCACGTCCACACTAAATGTGAACATGTCTGTAAACCTTTTTAGAATTGTTCTCAAATAGGTTTGATTAAAATGTACATTATGAGAAGTCTTTGTCTTGTGTTTCTATTCTGATATTTACTGTACCAAAATATGTCCCTGCAAACTACATCAACAATGATACACTTACACATCCAGAACCGCATTTAAAATGTAGTCATTTCATGGTTGTTTTTGTAGTAGTAACGCTATAACTAACAACATACATCTTTACTGTATGTGAGTAATTGGATGTGCGTCGATAGGTCAATGTTTAGTGGGTTTATTACTTTATATTATTCCGTCATATGTGTTGTTAAAGTTATGTAAAGTATGTTACACAACTTCACTCTTATTAGCTAAACGGAAACAGAGCTATGCTAAGCTAACCGAGTTAGCGCCGGGGGCTGTTGTAGTGCGGCTCTCAGCTCAATGGTCTCTTCTTCCTCCAGGCTCCGTCTGGTGTGGCGACATTTAGTAAACACTCGAATGGGAGACATGGCCTCCAAAACTCAGATGCCAAGCCCGGAAGCAGCGCTGCCCGGTCGGGCTGAAGCCCTCAGAGTCTCTGGTAAGTGTGCTGCACTTCACCACAGTGGATTAGCTGTAGCATGCTAGTTACGGCATGACAAGGCAATTATGGTCTACGAAAAATAACTTTGTTTTATTAGTGTTGTTATAACCGAGAAACATTTGCTGTCCCAAAAACACATTAAAAGACGCGAGTATTACGACGTACGTTGTTTAATGACAAGTGTTGTCATTATTTGACTTTAACGTTCCAACTGCTATGGACAGATGTGCGCATGCGCATCTCCTTTAACAATAAACTAACCAAAGTACAACATATGGCACTTTTTAAAATATATTTTGTGCTTGACATAGAAACATTTCACCGAAAATGTGTGTGTGTGCGTTAGTGCGAGCGAGGACGAACTAGAGTTCCTATATGTCAGCTTTAAATTGGCAGCTGCTTCTATTGGCACCAAAGTGTCCTCCTCTTCACTAGGAGTGGAGCTGCTGAGTGTTGGCTTTTGATGAATAGATCTGCCCTGGCAAACACATGCAAACCCCCCCACTCACACACACAGGCACACGCACTGGCCTCTCTACTAAAGGGATGCACGTCTGAAATACATGGAAAAGTTGTGTGCTTTAGATGGACTTGATTGAATATTTGTGGAGTGCACAGGTGAGAAGGGTGGTGAAAGGCCCTGAGAATATAAATGCACATGCTCGAATGTGGCCAGAGCTATGAGGGGCCGTAAGGGACATTATTCAGAATTACCTCTTACATACACTACTGAAATGCTCTCACATAAACAACTGAAATCTTTTTCTTTTATACACACTACTGAAACACTCTTATAAACACTACTGAAATGCTCTTACATACACTACTGAAATGCTCTCACATAAACAACTGAAATCTTTTTCTCTCACACACCCTACTGAAACACTCTTATAAACACTACTGAAATGCTCTTACATATACTACTGAAACACTCGTATAAACACTACTGAAACACTCTTATAAACACTACTGAAATACTCTTACATACACTACTGAAACACTCTTATAAACACTACTGAAATACTCTTACATACACTACTGAAACACTCTTACATACACTACTGAAACACTCTTATAAACACTACTGAAATACTCTTACATACACTACTGAAACACTCTTACATACACTACTGAAAAACTCTTATAAACACTACTGAAACACTCTTATAAACACTACTGAAATACTCTTACATACACTACTGAAACACTCTTATAAACACTACTGAAACACTCTCATAAACACTACTGAAACATTCTTACATACACTACTGAAACACTCTTATAAACACTACTGAAACATTCTTACATACACTACTGAAACACTCTTATAAACACTACTGAAACATTCTTACATACACTACTGAAACACTCTTATAAACACTACTGAAATGTTTTTGTCTCACGCACACACACACACCTGGAATTATTTTTCACTAGTATGTATAAACGGGTTTCACCTGTGCGTGTGTGTGCTTTTTACACGTGTGTGTAAGGGACAACAATTTCAGTAGTATGTGTGCAAAGATTTCAGTTATGTGTATGAGCGCATCTTACCTTTGTGTATACGAGCATTTTACCACTATGTGTAAGAGCATCTTACTAGTGTGTGTGAGCGATGTTGCATTCCGGTTCCGGTATAATCCCCGCCCCTTTTCAGACAAGTTTATTTTTATTTTTTTTAAAGCCAAGTTGTGGACAAAATGTCTGCCGACAAGTAGCTTAACCGAGGCGGGAGCTCCACTTCATAATTTGAGGGCTTCAGCGGAGAATATAATAACACTTTCAATGCAACAAGGGTCGCGCTGCCGCCATGGGTCTCCCCCGCAGGACGCGGCACCTGAGCGACCACACAGCGGTGCCTTTCTCCTCCCGACAGCCGCAGCCTGGAGCACTCGTTCCATTGCGAGTTTGCACCGCACACATGCAACGTTTCAGTTCATGGACAACGGGGCAAAAGGAGGAAAAGGTGATTAGACATTATTTATTTCTAAATGATTTGTTGAATCACACGAAATGTAAGACAACATGGCATTGTAGTGAGCTACAATGGTAACATGTCGAAATGTGAGTCACGTCGTGTTACGTCAGTAGCTAATCATTTACTAATGATAATGGATTGCATTTATTTAGCGCTTATCATCGACTAGATAAGGGGTCCCCAAACTACGGCCCGCGGGCCGGTTACGGCCCTCTAAAGTCCAACATCCGGCCCGCTGGGAAAAACAATTTTTTTGTATTATTATTTTCAATCTGTCTTTTCTAATCTAATCCATTTTTTGGTGTTCCCTAGCCGCTCAGGCAAATCATATTGTCTACTAGGGATGGGCGATACCACACTTTTAGGATTCGATACGATACCAATACTTTTTCTTGCATTTTCATCGATACCATTAATTTCTTATTGGCAATTTTTGTCAGTCAAAAATATTATTACTATTATTATTTAAGACAAATCACAAGACACATACAGACCATTTATACCACATGTATTATGGTCAATATATAATAAAAGTAAAATTAAAATAAATAACATAAATATGAAAAATAAATTTAATATTATATATAATAATAATTATATATTATATATAATAATAATTACATATTAGGGCTTTCCAATTAACTGTCAAATCCGAATCGCAAGAAGCTGCAGTTATTTTTTTTAAGTTTGTGATATAATTAGCAATTAATGAAATATGAAATAGGCTAATGTTTTCGAAATGTAAGAAATCATGTTACAGATTAAAACCAAAATCACATTCAATCATATATTTCAAGATTTTCTTGGAAAAAAATAAAACTGTGATGCAAAGATGTATCTCTTTCTTATCTTGTTTTAAATACTCAAGCAATTTTCAACTAACAGTAAATTCCCCTGAGTGGAAATTATTTGAATTTAGGATAATCATCTAAACAAAAATATTCAGTAAAAAAATAAAATAAACAATGCCTGACACTGGATATGCCCGGCTGCATCGCTGTCGGCTGGCTGTGTGTGTGTTGCACGTTGACGACGCTCATTCGCTGTCTCCTGTGACGTGACTGGGCCAGCTCTATACTCTGCCAGGTACAGGGGTGTCCCAGCACATAGTAAGTTAAGTAAGTCATCAAAAACATCTGAATGTGATGCTTGTACCCCCCACACGCCGTTTTTTGGTTTATATCGATGCTTTTTTCTGAAAAGTGATGCCAAATGAGTAGCGTGTGAGTATCGATATATCGATACCACAGGTTCGATACGCACATCCCTATTGTCTACAAATGCATTTCCCTGTATGACGTATATTGTCTTAGCTGTTTTCATGTGATCTGATTGTTACATTCTTATTTCAGAGTCACCACACAGCTGCATGACCATTTCAACAAGGACGGAATAAGCAACCTCTGGATTCATGGAACTTCTCTGCACACAAATATATTAATTGGAATATTCAATACATTTCTCATAAACATATTAAATATCTTTTTTTTTTTTTCTCAAAAAAGGTTCCCTATGCCTTATTATTTATATACTTTTCAATGCTTCTTGTAGTCAGACAATAGATATTGTTTGTCTAAAATTATAGTTTAAGTTAATGTGTTAATATTTACACCTAGCCCCTAACCTAAATACAATAATCATAAGACAAAAAAATTGTGTATCACAAGCGTTTGGGACAAGTTTGGGGAGATTTTGACAAAGTGTGTGTGGTGGTGGGGGCTGGATGACATTACTAGTCAGAACATAAAATAACTTAAAAACATCAACCGTAGAAACATAAATGTTCACAGCACAAACGTATTGCGGTGTTATTCTGATATTTGCAATAATAAAGTGGGCAACTTCATACAGGTCTGTATAACAGGTTCCTTATTTATTTATTTTTTACAAAATGTTTAAACAAAATGTTAATTTGCAGAATACACTGCACAAGTGAAGAAAACATTTTAACAAACCTTATTATTCCCATGTTGTCCACTGAATAAAGTGCAGAATTGAAGTGAAAATGTCTATTCCATAGTTGCCATCATTTTCAAGTGGGTTCACTTGTTGAAAAATGTTCATTGTTGTCTCATTAATGTTTACATCTATGTCTGGAATTACACACCGACAAGTATTGAAAGGATATGAATAATGAGACATAAGGAACCTTTCTGAGCCAAAAAAGGTTGTTTTCAACACACTGTTGAAAATAATATTCACAATGTTTCTATGTGAAATTTATTGAATATTCCAATTAATATATTTGTGTGCAAAGAAGTTCCATGAATCCAGAGGTTGTTTATTCCGTCCTTGTTGAAATGGTCATGCAGCTGTGTGGTGACTCTGAAATAAGAATGTAACAATCAGATCACATGAAAACAGCTAAGACAATATAAGTCATACAGGGAAATGCATTTGTAGACAATATGATTTGCCTGAGCGGCTAGGGAACACCAAAAAATGGATTGGATTAGATAAGACAGATTGAAAATAATAATACAAAAAAATTGTTTTTCCCAGCGGGCCGGATGTTGGACTTTGGAGGGCCGTAACCGGCCCGCGGGCCGTAGTTTGGGGACCCCTTATCTAGTCGATGATAAGCGCTAAATAAATGCAATCCATTATCATTAGTATATGATTAGCTACTGACGTAACACGACGTGACTCACATTTCGACATGTTACCATTGTAGCTCACTACAATGCCATGTTGTCTTACATTTCGTGTGATTCAACAAATCATTTAGAAATAAATAATGTCTAATTACCTTTTCCTCCTTTTGCCCCGATGTCCATGAACTGAAACGTTGCATGTGTGCGGTGCAAACTCGCAATGGAACGAGTGCTCCAGGCTGCGGCTGTCTGGAGGAGAAAGGCACCGCTGTGTGGTCGCTCAGGTGCCGCGTCCTGCGGGGGAGACCCATGGCGGCAGCGCGACCCTTGTTGCATTGAAAGTGTTATTATATTCTCCGCTGAAGCCCTCAAATTATGAAGTGGAGCTCCCGCCTCGGTTAAGCTACTTGTCGGCAGACATTTTCTCAACAACTTGGCTTTAAAAAAAGTAAAAATAAACTTGTCTGAAAAGGGGCGGGGATTATACCGGAACCGGAATGCAACATCGCTCACACACACTAGTAAGATGCTCTTACACATAGTGGTAAAATGCTCGTATACACAAAGGTAAGATGCGCTCATACACATAACTGAAATCTTTGCACACATACTACTGAAATTGTTGTCCCTTACACACACGTGTAAAAAGCACACACACACACACAGGTGAAACCCGTTTATACATACTAGTGAAAAATAATTCCAGGTGTGTGTGCGTGAGACAAAAACATTTCAGTAGTGTATGTAAGAATGTTTCAGTAGTGTTTATAAGAGTGTTTCAGTAGTGTATGTAAGAATGTTTCAGTAGTGTTTATAAGAGTGTTTCAGTAGTGTTTATAAGAGTGTTTCAGTAGTGTATGTAAGAGTATTTCAGTAGTGTTTATAAGAGTTTTTCAGTAGTGTATGTAAGAGTGTTTCAGTAGTGTATGTAAGAGTATTTCAGTAGTGTTTCTAAGAGTGTTTCAGTAGTGTATGTAAGAGTGTTTCAGTAGTGTATGTAAGAGTATTTCAGTAGTGTTTATAAGAGTGTTTCAGTAGTGTATGTAAGAATGTTTCAGTAGTGTTTATAAGAGTGTTTCAGTAGTGTTTATAAGAGTGTTTCAGTAGTGTTTATACGAGTGTTTCAGTAGTATATGTAAGAGCATTTCAGTAGTGTTTATAAGAGTGTTTCAGTAGGGTCTGTGAGAGAAAAAGATTTCAGTTGTTTATGTGAGAGCATTTCAGTAGTGTATGTAAGAGCATTTCAGTAGTGTTTATAAGAGTGTTTCAGTAGTGTGTATAAAAGAAAAAGATTTCAGTTGTTTATGTGAGAGCATTTCAGTAGTGTATGTAAGAGGTAATTCTGAATAATGTCCCTAACGGCCCCTCATACAGAGCTCCCTTTGTGCAGTCACAGAAGAAAATGATGGATGGAGCGTGGAGGAGATGCTGTGGAATTTTTCGGGCTACAAAACCAGTGGAGATGTTGCAAACTTGTTTGCAGGACACACGGTATATATGGTTGGGGGCCGAATAAACAGCAGCTTAAGTTGTTTGTGCAATGCCTTCAAACACCATTTTACAAGTCATGCAAATGGCACCTCCTTGGAGCTTGTCCAGAACCCACTTTTGGGACTTGACCCACCTTGAAGATTCATGTCATCCACTTTCCTTTACATTAATGTATGATGTGAAGCTACAATAGCCCTCTAGGGACCCAACCGAGAAATGTTTCTGCTGCTGAGATATTTTGGTCCGTCCGTCTTTTTTTTAAAATCTGAATATCCACATTGGCATGTTTAACCAAAACCAGCAAACACATTAAACCTCCTGGTTGACTTTTAAAGTTGAACTGCACTTTTGTATTTTTTATTTTGCCTATAGTTCACAATCATTATGCATTATGAGAGGTATATTTACTGCATTTTGGTCATTTTAATCATTACTGGAACTAATTCCTCTGCAGATTTGTTCCCGTTTCCATAGCATCGCACTTCCGACTTCTGGCAACAACTATGTGTCAAAGGTGTGTGTGTCTTCTAATCATGGCAGATTCGATAACAAACAACGAAGACAACTATTTTTGGACAAATGAGGATTCACAACCTTATATTTTTGAAGCTGAATATATGGAGGATAAACTACTGTTCTTGAAGCCAGCACCAAGGAAGAGTGAGACATTTGATAGGATAGACTTATTCATCCCACAATGGGGAAATTACATTGTTGCAGTGCAGGTTTTTACAAACAGTAACAGAAGTAAAGCGTAATTAAAAACAAAAAAAATAGTAATAAATACTAAATATTGCTCACTAATATGTATAGGCAGAAGATAAAATAGAACCAAAAACACTAACATCGGTATTCCCCACCACAAAAAATACATCACAGACGGAGACGGAGCATACGGAAGCTGAGAGATGGAAGTGAAAGTGACTTGAAGCTGCAAAATGTGGTACTTGTAGCCAAGTTATTTCAACATAAATGGAGTGCTTACCCAAATAAACCGAAAAAACATCCCCGATCAGCTGGACCAAACAGACAACTGTCCATTGAGTGAGTCACGCAGC
The DNA here is from genome assembly GCF_033978785.1 of Entelurus aequoreus. Lineage (NCBI taxonomy): Eukaryota > Metazoa > Chordata > Actinopteri > Syngnathiformes > Syngnathidae > Entelurus > Entelurus aequoreus. The sequence goes on from NC_084734.1 coordinate 38,789,749, forward strand.
ATGTCATGCATGTATCGTGACAGACAGACGTGAGATACAAGATTAGATTTTACAAACCCGGTTCCATATGAGTTGGGAAATTGTGTTAGATGTAAATATAAACAGAATACAATGATTTGCAAATAATTTTCAACCCATATTCAATTGAATATGCTACAAAGACAACATATTTGATGTTCAAACTGATAAACATTTTTTTCCCCCCAAATAATCATTAACTTTAGAATTTGATGCCAGCAACACGGGACAAAGAAGTTGGGAAAGGTGGCAATAAATACTGATAAAGTTGAGGAATGCTCATCAAACACTTATTTGGAACATCCCACAGGTGAACAGGAAAATTGGGAACAGGTGGGTGCCATGATTGGGTATAAAAGTAGATTCCATGAAATGCTCAGTCATTCACAAACAAGGATGGGGCGAGGGTCACCACTTTGTCAACAAATGCGTGAGCAAATTGTTGAACAGTTTTAAGAAAAACCTTTCTCAACCAGCTACTGCAAGGAATTTAGGGATTTCACCATCTACGGTCCGTAATACCATCAAAGGGTTCAGAGAATCTGGAGAAATCACTGCACGTAAGCAGCTAAGCCCGTGACCTTCGATCCCTCAGGCTGTACTGCATCAACAAGCGACATCAGTGTGTAAAGGATATCACCACATGGGCTCAGGAACACTTCAGAAACCCACTGTCAGTAACTACAGTTGGTCGCTACATCTGTAAGTGCAAGTTAAAATTCTCCTATGCAAGGCGAAAACCGTTTATCAACAACACCCAGAAACGCTGTCGGCTTCACTGGGCCTGAGCTCATCTAAGATGGACTGATACAAAGTGGAAAAGTGTTCTGTGGTCTGACGAGTCCACATTTCAAATTGTTTTTGGAAACTGTGGACGACGTGTCCTCCGGACCAAAGAGGAAAAGAACCATCCGGAATTGTTATAGGTGCAAAATTGAAAAGCCAGCATCTGTGATGGTATGGGGGTGTATTAGTGCCCAAGACATGGGTAACTTACACATCTGTGAAGGCGCCATTAATGCTGAAAGGTACATACAGGTTTTGGAGCAACATATGTTGCCATCCAAGCAACGTTACCATGGACGCCCCTGCTTATTTCAGCAAGACAATGCCAAGCCACGTGTTACATCAACATGGCTTCATAGTAAAAGGGTGCGGGTACTGGACTGGCCTGCCTGTAGTCCAGACCTGTCTCCCATTGAAAATGTGTGGCGCATTATGAAGCCTAAAATACCACAACGGAGAACCCCGGACTGTTGAACAACTTAAGCTGTACATCAAGCAAGAATGGGAAAGAATTCCACCTGATAAGCTTAAAAAATGTGTCTCCTCAGTTCCCAAACGTTTACTGAGTGATGTTAAAAGGAAAGGGCATGTAACACAGTGGTGAACATGCCTTTTCCCAACTACTTTGGCACGTGTTGCAGCCATGAAATTGTAAGTTAATTATTATTTGCAAAAAAAAAATAAAGTTTATGAGTTTGAACATCAAATATCTTGTCTTTGTAGTGCATTCAATTGAATATGGGTTGAAAAGGATTTGCAAATCATTATATTCCGTTTATATTTACATCTAACACAATTTCCCAACTCATATGGAAACAGGGGTTGTAGATTTATATTTATTGGTCACCGTGGGGAAATTCATTTTCACTGACCGTACATTTAGACAATAAACATTACACATCACGGACAAAAATAGCAAAAAGACATCATACATGACAGTGACAGCACCAACACATTTTCAGGCTTGTCAGACGCTGCTGTTTAGGGCGACACATGAACATGAAACAACACATGAAATAAGGGCTAATACTTCACAGATACTGCAATAGGACTGTTCATGTTTTTCAGTCAGTACAGATTTGTGTCTTAGTGCATTGTGTTGTGCATTACAAACTCAAAACGCGTTTTATGCTGACGTAGAAGCCAACATATCTTTTGCCGTAGTTATATTTTACGGCTAATACCGTAGCATGCCAAAGTGTTACTACGCTAGAAAAAGACTTCCTCAGTGTTCTCTTTTACAATAACAATGTCGCTACAGTTTGGTTATTATACAGGCTACGCAACATAAATGAAGTATCGTTGACGGTTTTTGAATGCATTTTATAAAGTGATTTAGAGGTAAAAATTGATTGCTCCCATTAGCTGCATTTGCGAGCCACCGATAACGAGCCGATTTTTACATGTTGGAATGCAAAAAAAACCTTTTGTCTTCTTGTCTCTCATAAGGGTTGTGAACGATAGGCAAAACTCCCCCAAAAATGTCCAGTTCCCTTTTAAGACCTATTTTGTTTATTAGAAGAAGGCTAACAAAGGAGATCATGCGGCTAAAGTCAAAGAAAGCTAATGCAGAAGAATATTGCTAACAAATATGGCTGCTGGATGACATTGAGAAGAATGTTGTGAGGATGATGACGATGGAGAGAAGGAAACTAACAGGCAATCAGGAGAAGGTGGGGGAGGTTACTCTGTAGATTTAATTGCTGTGTGTGAATATGTGTGTGTGTGTGTGTGTGTGTGTGTGTGTGTGTGTGTGTGTGTGTGTGTGTGTGTGTGTGTGTGTGTGTGTGTGTGTGTGTGTGTGTGTGTGTGCGCGTCATCCATCATTGTCAGTTGTGGTGGTCCAGAGAGGAAAGAATAATGTTGCAGTGCTCCATTTTTTATTCTTGTCTTATCTCAGTGCTTCTCAATTAGCGGGTTGGGGGATGTACAAAAATGTACATCCCAGTGAATTGTGGCAGTAAATTAAATAGATATCCTGCTTTTATTTGTACTTCAATTCAATTCAATATAAACAAGGTCCGTACGTAAAAAGCGCATTAGCTTTGTGTGTTGTTCGCAAATGATAGCGATTTTTCTTCCTAACTTTAGCTATTTTTAAATGTATAATCGTAATAATAACACACTTGCAAATTGTTATTTGCTTTTGTTGGACTGCCTTAAAGCCAGATATTTTCCATTGTGTTCATAAAAATAGTAATAATGTACAATACGGACACTTAATAAAATATGTTCTTTTAAACCAAAGCTATCCGGTGGTGTTCTTGTTGTATTTTTTTGTTTAAAAATGCTAATTCCAGTACAATAAGTATTATAAATTATACATTTATATACGTGTAAGGCTGTAACAGCGCCCCTTCTGTCTAGCAGTGTAAGAAATAATGACATTTTTGTAGCAATAAAAGATAATAAAAGCCCATTAAAATAAGGCTTTGCTGCTCAATGTAGATTGCTGAGTCGCACACACACACACACACACACACACACACACACACACACACACACACACACACACACACACACACACACACACACACACACACACACGCACACACACGCACACACACACGCGCACACACACACACACACACACACACAAACACACACACACGCACACACACACAAACACACACACGCACACACACACACAGAACTGAAATAGAGCAGCACTAATATGTATTATGTGTGTGTGTGCGTGCCTGTCATAAAGAATACAGGATTGTTATCTTGATAAGGCTTATTATTGTGGCAGGATTTAGGAGCACACACATACGCACACGCAAACACACACACACACACACACACACACACACACACACACACAGACACACACACACACACACACACACACACACACACACACACACACACACACACACACACACACACACACACACACACACACACACACACACACACACACACACACACACACACACAGAGCCCTTGGCATGCTAATTCACATCAGTGTAGCCAGGTGGCAGTGTGCTGATGGGTCCAAAGGCAGCTTCTAGTATGAAAGCATGCAGAAATGCTCAGCACAAGTAAAGCGTGTCACTGATTTCTGTGTCATAAGATGCACTATTGAAAACGTTTTTTTCCCCACCTTTTCCCCATCTAGCTGTTCTGTATAAGGCGCAAATTATTTAGTAAATGTGTTTAACAGATCTTCAAATGTTCTCTCCTGTGTAGCCAAACACGACGTGAACGGTAACAGGACCATTCCTCCTTTCCCAGAAGACACACACATGGTTATGTTTGGTGAGTAGGTTTGAACGTGGTTTGAGCGTGGTTTGAGCGTGGTTTGAGCGCTCTGCGGTCTCAAAAACCTAGTGACCTTTTATATTGTGTGTGTGGTGGTTTTCTGCAGGCATGGGTTGCTTCTGGGGGGCAGAGAGAAAGTTTTGGAGGGAGAAAGGAGTTTATTCCACTCAGGTTGGCTACGCGGGAGGGCACTCACCCAACCCCACCTACAAGGAAGTGTGCTCAGGTACAGTTGTATTTCTAGAGAGGACACAATAATGGTTAATACAATACACAAATATTGCAAATATATGGTTTTCCATCCATTATTTACACATACATGCAAATTTATGCTCGTCCATTCACATACACACACTTAATGTAAAGTTCTGAATGCCTATTACAGTTTGAACATAAGTACGTTACTAAACCCTATCCCTAACTCTTAAACCATAACCTAACTCTAACCCCTAACCCTAACTCCCTGTTTGTCCATTCACATACAAAACTACACACTAAATGAACATGTCTGTCCATTCACAAACACACACACACGCACACATACACATTATGCACACATAAGGTTGTTCCTTCACTTATACACACAAACACGGTAATATACATAGTGGCTCGACCAACATACACCCTAATTGTAAACATTTGTCTGTCCATCGACATGCAAATGTGACTTAGATAATGGGTTTCCAGTGTTTCCCATAAACTGCCAAGATACCTGTGGCGGTGGGGGCGTGGCTATGGGCGTGGTCACCATGACATCATCGAGTAATTTGCATAATTTACTACAATGATATGATTTTCTCTAAAAACGCTCAAAAAATGTATACTTACTAATTAATAGTAACAGTTTTGTTTTAAACGTCCATCCATCCATCCATCCATCCATTTTCCAATATAATTACAACACTTTATGTGCATATTTATATACAGATTTGAACAATAAGTTATTCACTGAAATATATTTATTAATTGTGGTTCTTACAAAAAATATATCTTATAAAATATAAAAGCTAAAATGTCTCTTAAAGCTCTGCCCCTTTAATTAGTGCATACTAAATAATTTAACTTTAGCCTACTACTACAACCATATTATTTACCAGCAACATAAAGTGAAACAGAGGCAGAGGTGTCCTGCCATAGTCAGTAACAAATAAACAGAAAACAGTAGTGGTCAAATACAAATAAGGCAACAAGAGAAGTATCCTACATTTCTCTTTTGTAAAGTAAATCTGAACAGCCTATATGGGCATCTACATCAACTATATGATTTGCCTGAGAAGCTGGACAGGACAAAAAAAAATAAAAAAATATTAATTTGTGGCGGACGTAATTCTTTCGTGGCGGGCCGCCACAAATAAATGAATGTGTGGGAAACACTGGTTTCGCTATGTAAAGCGCTTTGAGTCACTAGAGAAAAGTGCTGTATAAATTTACTGTTCACATATACAATATGTAAATGTGAGTAGTTAACTATTTGTTTACAATTTACACACATACACACACAACATGTAAACATCTGCATACACATGATGAAAGCCAGTGTTGGGAGAAAGGGGCTCTTTTTACACTATACGTATTAGAGCTGTGAATCTTTGGGCACCGCACAATTCAATTCGATTTGATTCTTCGGGGTAACGATTCAGAATCGATTGTTGAGTCAAAATCATTATCGATTCAAAATTCATACTTTTTAATAACATTGAGTGCCAGGTGTATGATTAACTACATTCCTCCATATAATAGACAGCTGTGATACATTTCTATATTACTTAAAAGAAAACTGGTTTTGTTTGATAAAATTCTACCCAAACATTTAATAAAGTCAAATACAGATAGGGCAACAAGACAAGTAACCCACAATTGTCTTTTCTAAAGTAAATCAGCACTGCAAATACGGGCATCTCCATCAACAATATGATTTGCCTGATTGGTTGGACAGGACAGATAAAAAAAAAAATCGATTTGTAATTTTTATTAATCGATTAAGAATCCTTACAAATAAAAAAATATAAATGAATAATTTATAAAAATGTTGACACCCCTAAAACATATATTGCTTGTATTCCATCATGTGACTTCCCGGATGTGAAAACAGTGGTGGTCAACCAAGCCAAGATGGCTGTTGTGCAGCTAGCAGCGCGCAAACGCTCTGAGTACGCAGGGGGCCTGATTTTCCTGTAAAAAGCAGATACGAGCAAAAAAATCTAACTATGCAATTGAATACATCCCTATACTTTGTCAAAAAAAGATTTGTCGTGTGATAATAGGGATTATTCATCGGTGGAGTTCCCAGACCTGTCAAAATATCTTCAAGGAAATTTGTATCAAGACTCTCCCGGATAAATATGCATCGTTTTTGCTCGGGTAAGGTTGCATTTCATTATTTAACTTTGCGACTTTTGAGGACACATCCATGTAAACAAACTACGTACGACGACTAGCACCCGACAGCTGATACCTGTGACTGCATATCCCATTTAACAAACTACTGAATTATCACCATATTTGATTTTTGTCCTGTTATTAAATCTACTCTGACATATTTGTGTAGAGAATAAAGATGTAGAACTTTTCTTGACAAAGTATCTGTTACGAGTATCTCTTTGTTAAAAATTCAAAATACAAACAACATCAAGATAATACTTCAATGGGAAATACTAAACGAGTAAAGTGTGTTAAAAATATATCAAACAAACCTTTAACAAAGTGTTCACTGCAAACTTGTGCATTCTTCAATTCTGCTCGCTCTCTTGGACTGGAGTGTGTGCCACTTTTCTCATCATCTATGTAAAATCTTGCACTCTTCTGCCCTTCTTGATTACCTCTCGAGAAACTCTGAAAAAAAGTTTATCGTTTTCGCAATTTGAACGGTTCGTACAGCCAAAAACAACGCAAGCATAGGGCATTTTTCTTTGAGAAAGGCTAATCGGCGCCTAGTACCCATTGACAACAGACGCTAGCACGACCACCACGAGTATTTAATGAGCTGGACGTGAGGTCATTTAAATCCAAACAATAGCTATATATATATATAAGTGTATTCCTTGCGTTCAGGCATGACGGGCCATGCTGAGGTGGTCAGAGTGGTCTTCCATCCAAACCAGATCTCCTTCGCCAGCCTGCTCAAAGTCTTCTGGGAGAGCCACAATCCCACTCAAGGTAGCCATGAGGGGCGTTGCACGTCAGCTGAAAGCCATCTAAAATGTGTAATAAAACCTTGAACATACAGTATTTATAGATACAGTATATGTGTGTGTTCAGGCATGCGTCAGGGCAACGATGTGGGGACGACGTACCGCTCGGCCATCTATGCCTACACACAGCAGCAGCTGAAGGAGGCGCTGGCGTCCCGAGATCAGTACCAAAAGGTACCAACATAGCATCCTCTTCATATCCTGGACGCCATTTCCCAGCATGCATTTGAATGAATGAATGAATGATGGGTTCTCACTTCTCTGTGAAGCGCTTTGAGTGTCTAGAAAAGCGCTATATAAATCTAATCCATTATTATTATTATAATTATTATTTCCGCTCAGCCTACGAACACTCATGAATTATTTCAATGCTTGTCATCATTCCGTGGCACAAATGGTTATTCCGCTGTAAATGTATTCCAATGTACTTATCAAGGACCAAAGTTCACCTCAGTACATGTTTTTTAATATAATTTGACCACTACAATGGGATCGTTTGGTCTCGACGTAATATTGAATATGTTGTCTTTTGAGCAGGAGTGCTCACACAGTCGACTTCTCTCTTCTCATCTTGTTATCACCAGATTGACCCCTCCCCCCCTTTCCCATCTGTGTATGTGTGCGTTTACGTGCATGTGAGCGAGCAGTTGGCCCAAAGCAAACACACACACACTCCCTGCCAAACCATCTGGGTTCTACATATGCCCTGCGCAAAAGTCACTTTAGTCTCAATAACTAATACATGCACAAAATGTTACAGGTTTTATTATAGCATTTTTTAAAATTATGAAATAAACTTCTAAGGTGTACGTATACTGTGCAGATTTTTAAAAAATTGGTTAGATTTCCATTCCGTTTATTAACTTGTTTGTTCTGGTCGCGCTGAAAATAACATTTTAGAAGAAGCACAGTATTCCTACCATCATAACAAAATGCATGTTGGCGTATCAAAAATTATTAACTAGAAGTTACACTTGGATAAAGCTGGACTATAAGATATCAATTTCTACTTGACATATTGTGGTTGCAGGCTCTGACTGAGGAAGGTTTTGGAGTCATCACAACAGAGATAGCAGAGGGCAAAGACTTTTACTATGCCGAGGACTACCACCAGCAGTACCTGAATAAAAACCCACAAGGCTACTGTGGGCTGGGCTCCACAGGAGTCTCCTGTCCAATGGGAATCAAGGAGAAGGCCTAGTTAGTCAACCAGATCCGGATCCACAATTGGGCATACTGCAAATAATTAAATACAGGGCCAATATTACCAATACCGATACATTTTATTTTAAAATGTTCAACATCATCGTATAGTTTTGTGATTTTAATTAGTTGATCATTATTAAAGTCAGGATAAAACAAAGGACAAATATTTTAGGCAAACAAAAATGTTTATCGTGAAATGTATTTGGCAATATATAAATACAACAATTTGTATATTATTTTATGGAGCAATTAACACATAACTTATGTATTTGATTGTTTATAAATACTAGATGAATCCATTTCCCACGTTATTTGTATTTCTTTGTGTGACATTCTACTGGCCACCTACTGTACACCTGACTGCCCTGCTACGAGTGTTATATTCACACAAATACAGCAACATTCCCGTTATTTTACAATGTTTGCTGTCATTATCCACTCTTTCTATTTGCGTCTCATGTTTTAATTCTAAATGATCATGGTTTTTATTCACTTGTCAATTCCACTTGCTGTCACTAGAGAGCAGCAGAGAGCCAGAATAGTTCCCTTGTACTAAAAGCGCATGTTATGTATAACGAATGTATAAAGTTGTTGTCTTTACACATCATCTCAAGCTCTTTTAAAATTAACTATAAACATTATGGAGCTGTCAGGTAACACTATAAGCTGTTAGAAAGACACACACCGCAACGTAAAAGCAACAAAAGTGACACAGTATTGTACATTATTAAGCGTAAAAGCCAACTGGGAACGAGTTAGTGTTAGTGTCATGACAGGCGCATAGGATGTGATCACGTCGCCATAGTAAACAGCTGTCATTCACAATACTTATGTAAGACAAGCACATATATGTTTTTATTTTTTTATGCATTCTAATTCGTTAATTAAACGCGGGCAAAAACAGCTAGGAATGGAGCCTATAGGAGTCGCTCTATTCTGCTTATGGCCCATTAAAAACATCCAAACACTTCCGGTTTTATATACATGCTATAAGTGTATATGTAATGTAATAACAGGCACATTCATAATAACAAACGCAATGGACGCAATGACGTCATGGCTCCCATTAGGTCCAGTGTAAGTGGACTGTTATTTACGTTTATTTACAAATTATAACGCATTTAAAAAAGACTTGTGTTTTGGTCTCATTCGGATTGTGAATTTTAGGCCAAATTTAAAAAAAAAAGCGCAGTTCCCCTTTATTTATATCATTTAAAATGACTTTTTCAATGGGGGTTGTAATAAAATTTAAATTATTGTACATTTCACTTACACCAAAAATATTTTTTGTGGTAAAATAGTTTTAATATAATTTTGCATTTTTTTTCTATATAAAATCAACGCAATGGACGCAATGACGTCATGGCTCCCATTAGGTCCAGTGTAAATGGACTGTTACTTACGTTTATTTACAAGTTATAATGCATTTTAAAAAGACATATGTGTTTTGGTCTCATAAGAATTGTGAATTATAGGCCAAATTAAAAAAAGAAGTGCAATTGCCCTTTATTTATATAATTTAAAATGACTTTTCCAGTGGGGGGTGTAATAAAATTGAAAGTATTGTACATTTTACTTACCCCAAAAATGTTTTTCGTAGTAAAATAGTTTTAATATAATTTAGTAAATTTTTTTCTATATAAAATAAACGCAATGACGTCATGGCTCCCATTAGGTCCAGTGTAAGTGGACTGTTTTTTATGTTTATTTACAAGGTATAATGCATTTTAAAAACACATATGTGTTTTGGTCTCATAAGGATTGTGAATTAATGGCTGAATTTTAAAAAAAGTACAGTTCCCCTTTATCTATATATAATTTAAAATGACTTTTCAAGTGGGAGTGTAATAAAATTCAAAGTATTGTACATTTCACTTACCCCAAATATCTTGTTCGTAGAAAAATAGTTTTAATATAATTTTGCATATTTTTTTCTGTATAAAATAAACGCAATGGACGCAATGACGTCATGGCTCCCATTAGGTGGACTGTTTTTTAAGTTTATTTACAAGTTATAATGCATTTAAAAAAGATATATGTGTTTTGGTCTCATAAGGATTGTGAATTAATGGCCAAATTTAAAAAAAAAGTGCAGTTCCCCTTTATTTATATAATTAAAAAATAATTTTCCAGTGGGTGGTGTAATAAAATGGAAAGCATTGTACATTTCACTTAACCCAAAAATATTGTTCGTAATAAAATAGTTTTAATATCATTTTGCATATTTTTTTCTATAAATAAAATGTGTTGTCAGACAAGTGACGTGCGGTGAGGTTCATGGCTGGTGAGGCACTGACTTCATCACAGTCAGATTTACAAACATATGAACCCTAAAGAGTATCTTATTCACCATTTGATTGGCAGCAGTTAACGGGTTTGTTTAAAAGCTCATACCAGCATTCTTCCCTGCTTGGCACTCAGCATCAAGGGTTGGAATTGGGTGTTAAACAGTGGCGTGCGGTGAGGTTAATGTCTGGTGAGGCACTGCATCATCACAGTCAGATTTACAAACATATGAACCCTAAATAGTATCTTATTCACCATGTGATTGGCAGCAGTTAACGGGTTATGTTTAAAAGCTCATACCAGCATTCTTTACACATACAAACTGTAGCACACAAAAAAGCACATTTAATAAAAAAAAAACATTATTATGGTCTTACCTTTCTTGCTGGACATCCACACAGCCAGCCTTTGCGTGTGGACCACGCCGTTTGAAAAGAACGGGTCTTCTGTCCCGAAGTCAAAAGCAAACCGTTTAGCTCCGGCGTTGGTCTACCTTTAATTATTACCTCCTGCTTCGATTGAAAGTCCAGTTTAGAAAACTGTTTTATATTTTACATATGTAATCCTCCATGTTTTTAATAAAAGTCCAGGCGAGAGGAAATAAACAATCGCTTGCAAACTTTTTTTTTTTTTTTTTTTCTGCGGCCGAGGAATGATCTCTGGGATCACTACCGCCCTCTACCACCAGGAGGCCGGATTACTGCGAGCCTCAGTCAGTACGTCTTTTGCAGCAGATTTATGAATGCTCAGCACAAGAAATACGTTACACACATACAGTTGTTGACAAAATACACTGTACATTATATACCTCAGCTAACTAAACTATGCCATAGTTTAGTTAGCTGATATAATTCATATAGCAATACAGTCTCACTGCACAGCAGATCAGCAGTTAGCAGAGTCATTGTGCACAATCCATGTTGAGGCACAAATCAGTGACGTGCCTCAACTGGCTGCTGATCACCGCACCGTCTCTCCTCAGTATTTGAACGGCAAATGTGAAAATAAAAATAAAAATAATCTAAAACTGGTGAAGTTAAATGGAGAATAACTTTAGTATAATCACTGGATACATATAACAATTTAATCAAATTTTTTTTCTTTTTACATTTTTTTTTCTTTCCATGATGGCAGGTGAGGCCCCGCCTCCCCTCCCTCTAGTGCAGGGGTCACCAACCTTTTTGAAACCAAGGGCTACTTCTTGGGTACTGATTAATGCGAAGGGCTACCAGTTAGATACACACTTAAATAAATTGCCAGAAGTAGCCAATTTGCTCAATTTACCTTTAACTCTGTTATTATTAATAATTAATGATATTTATCTTTGTGGAAACACTGATCATCTAAATGATTTCTCACAATAAATATATATAGAAACAGATAAATATCAATATGCAACACTTTATTTTTATATTTTCTCTAAGTGCACATTTTTCAAATTGAACATTTTCAAATGATCACTTCTAAGACAGTCTTGTGAAATCACAATATCCCATTTTAACTAGCTAGCCACTAACATTTTTTAACAAATCATGAATTACTTTGCACCATGTTTGTACAAATAATAACTCATGTAAAATACAAAAGTAAACTCTCAAATTTTTAAATCATGTCACACTTTGAACTAGACACCAAATCTGTTATCTGTTTCTTTGTCAGTTAGTGGGAAGCCTGGCATTGCATGCTGTTAACTAGTGTGTTGTACTCTGGTGTGTAACTTGACACTGCAACTCTGAGTGAGTCTTGCAGATGTGCATCAGTGAGGCGTGTTCTGTGTTTGTTCTTGATGAAGTTCATGTCAGAAAAGGCTGATTCACAAAGATAAGATTTTTCCTCATTGTTTGCGGAACCTTCTTAATCTTTTGGACATATTTTCAAAGCAATCTGGCCTTAAGCTTAATTATGATAAGTGTAAAATGTTAAGGATCGGAAATCTAAAGGGAACGTCCTTTCGAATGGAATGCAAAGTGCCTGTTTTGTGGACAGATGGACCAGTTAACATACTTGGTGTTGTTGTCCCAGAAAATCTGGAAGATCTAGGCTCAGTAAATTATGATAATCGACTAAGAAAGCTGGACAAAATTATGCAATTATGGAAAGGGAAATCCCTAACCTTGTATGGTAAAATGTCTATTGCCAACTCGTTAATTATTCCTCAATTTATTTATTTGTTTTTGTCATTACCAGCTCCATCACAAAACTTTTTTAAGATTTATGAGCGGAGGGTCTTCGATTTTGTCTGGAACGGCAAACCAGAAAAGATTAAAAGAAAGGTTTTGTACAAAGAGTATGAATATGGGGGCCTGAAACTTCTCAACCTTGAAGCTATGTGTCTGTCTTTAAAAGCATCAATTGTTCCAAAGATGTATTTAAACATTGAGTGGTACACAAATGTCCTGTTGGACAAAAAACATGTACTGTATCAAAAGAAATTGTATCCTTTTTTACAAGTGATCCCCTCCCAGAGAGTCTGCTGGGAAACATGGCGGGGTTCATAAAGGAAACAATCCACTCATAGTGGTGTTTTCAATTTTATGTGCCAGAAAAAAGAGACGATATTTTGCAGCAGTTAATATGGATGAACTCTAATATTGTAATAGATGGAAAGCCTTTCTTTTGGAAAAATATGTTTGAAAGAGGAATCATTTTTGTCAATGATATTATCAGTGAGAATGGTAAAATTATGAAGTATGATGAATTTAGAGCTATGTATGGTGATGCTTGCTCAAGCTTTTCATTTTATCAACTAACTGGAGTAATTGGGAAAAGATGGAAACAAATAATTAATTATGGAACTACTAAATTATTAGTTTGTAAACCTCTAATAAGAAATTCTAGTTGGCAAAAAGGAACTAAAATAAATAGAAAAATATATAATTTTTATTTAATAAAGAAATCTTTGAAGGCTGCCTCATACAACACAAATGGAAAATGGGAGGACTTTTTTGACTGCCCGTTGCCATGGGATGCCATATTCAAACTAATCTATAAAACCACTATCGATGTGCAAAATCGTTATTTTCAAATTAAAATTATTTATAACTTCTTACCCACAGGGAAAATGTTAAAATTATGGAATATGACAGAGTCAGATGATTGCCGATTTTGTTGTCAGGAGCCTGAATCCACCCTGCATTTGTTTTGGTATTGTTATATTGTGTCTTTGTTTTGGGTGGAAGTTGAAAAAATGTGTTTAAGGATTGGTTTGTTTATGAAGCTTAATGTGGTTTCTGTTATTTTAGGAGAGTTCATTGACAATCATGATTTAGTCAATTTAATTATAGTACTCGGTAAAATGTTTATTTTTAAGGCCAAAAACAGATATTCACTTAGTATTACTTTCTTTAAAACATTTATTCAGTATTTTCTAACTTTAGAAAGTTACATGGTTGAAAACGATAATGATGCCAAAAAACATTAAAAAAAAGATGAGAAGTCCTCAAAGGCTTATTTTGAAAGTATAATTATGTTTATAGATTATATGATATCTGTTGTTGTGTTCCCTAATTTGAGTGACCTGGACATAATCTGGACTGTACATAAATGCTTATTTTGAAAATGTAATTTTGTTTATAAATTATATGCAATCTGTTGTGTTCCCTAATTTTTTTCTGTGTACATGAATGAAGGTGTGTGTTGCTGAGTCCGACTTGGACATTATCTGGACTGGGCCTGGTTTAAAAAACCCTTTAAACAAATCTAATTTCATTGACAACCTGGTCTGTTGAAGATAAGGCCCTTTTTTAAAAAATAAAATAAAATAAGATAAATAAATAAAAAACATTTTCTTGGATAAAAAAGAAAGTAAAACAATATAAAAATAATTAAATAAAAAATAGTAATTAAGGAAAATGTTAGTGGACCAGCAGCCTATACAATCATGTGTGCTTCAGGGACTGTGTCCCTTGCAGATGTGTTGTCTATGTTGTGGGAACCAGAATATTGGTAGCAGAAAGAAATAACCCCTTTTGTGTGAGTGGGTGTGGATGAGTGTGCATGGGGGAGGTTGTTTGGGTTGATGCACTGATTGAAAGTGTATCTTGTGTTTTTTCTATGTAGATTTAAATTTTAAAAAAAAAAAAAAAAAAAAAAAATTATTTTTTTTTTAAATTTTTTTTTTTTTTTTTTTTTTTTTTTTTTTTTAAGAACAGGCCCGCGGGCGACTCATCTGGTCCTTACGGGCGACCTGGTGCCCGCGGGCACCGCGTTGGTGACCCCTGCTCTAGTGACTGCACGCCACTGGTGTTAAATCACCAAAAATTATTCCCAGGCGCGGCACCGCTGCTGCCCACTGCTGCCCACTGCTCCCCTCACCTCCCAGGGGGTGAACAAGGGGATGGGTCAAATGCAGAGGACAAATTTCATTACACCTAGTGTGTGTGTGACAATCATTGGTACTTTAACTTAACTTTAACTTTACACATACAAACTGTAGCACACAAAAAAGCACATTTAAAAAAAAAAAAAAACGTTATTATGGTCTTACCTTTACTTATAAATGAAGTCCATGCGCCGCTGTTGTGCTGGATAATGTACCCCCGCCGTAGAATGCACCCCCTGACGGGAGTGTTGTATCAACTAAAGCCCACACTTAAACTTTCTACGTGCAAGATTGAATCTATTTAAAATGAAGCCAAAAAGTGCAAAAACAATAATGTTCGTGTTGGAGGAGTTGTGAATGACTGAAATATGAAATCCGTGCTGCAGTCTGCAGGTGTACCTAATGTTGTGGCCCAGCAGTCATTCACAACTCCTCCAACACGAACATTATTGTTTTTGCACTTTTTGGCTTCTTATTGAATAACTTTTTTAAATAGATTCAATCTTGCACGTGGAAAGTTTAAGTGTGGGCTTTAGTTGATATAACACTCCCGTCAGGGGGTGCATTCTACGGCGGGGGTGCATTATCCACAAGGAGGCGGGATTACTTCTAGCCTCAGCCAGTGCGTCTTCGCAGCAGTTGTATGATTGCTCAGCACAAGAAATACTTTACACACATACAGTTGTTGAAAAAATACACTTTACATTATATACCTCAGCTAACTAAACTATGGAAATGTATAATATAATTCATATAGCAATACGGTCTCACTGCACAGCAGGCCAGCAGTTAGCCGAGTCCGCAATCCATGGTGAGGCTCAACTGAGTGACGTCCCTCAACTGGCTGCTGATCACAGCAAGTCTCTTCTCAGTATTTGAACAGCAAATGTGAAAATTCAGCGATTTTGAATAAAAATAATGTAAAACTGGTGAAGTTAAATGGAAAATAACTTTATAGTATAACCACTGGATACATATAACAATTTAATTCATTTTTTTTCTTTTTACATTTTTTTTCTTTCCATGATGGCAGGTGAGGCCCCGCCTCACCTGCCTCCCCTGACTGCATGTCACTGTGTCAGATAGACACATTGTGATGTGTTTTCATAAGAACACAATGACCTGGATGAATGAGAATATCCATAGGCACGTTTTCATAATCAATGTTCATGACAGTCATTAAAGTCATTTATCTAACATTGGCAAAGAAAGGGTTCTCCCCCTAGAGCTTGTTGTGGTGGTCGTTGTTCCCATTCCTGAGCTAAACTCCAATTTCAGCAGCCTCTTCTGCAGGAAGACAGGACAGAAGGTGGTGACGTAGGCGTCCTTGAAACCCGAGTGACAGAAGCAGTAGACCAGCGGGTCAAGCAGGCAGTCGATGTAGGACAGAACCATGAGGCTGTCGTACACCTGAGCCGCCACATTCTCCGCTTCCGGCCTCATCCCCAGCCGTGTTGCCAGCAGCACCGCTCGGGCGATGGTGGACGGCAGGAAACAGATGGAGAAGAGCACCACCACGGACGTGACCACATATGATGCTCTCCTCAGTTTGCTCTTGTCACCCACTGTCTTCCTTCTCAGTCGGTGGACGATGCGCACCGTGCAGAAGACCAGAATGATGAAAGGGAGGAGAATTTCAGCGAAGAAGACCACCTTCAGAAGTTAAGATAAGATTATCATACAGCACAGTTAATCAATTGTTTTGATTGTATAAAAGATGCTCGGTTAAATTGTGAGAAAACTTGAAGCAGGTGAGGTAAGTTTTTGGTGTTATTTTAGGAGGTTTGATACAAAAAAGATATGAGTGGCTCAGCAGTACCTCCCTGGAGGTGTCCGTCACGTCCTGAGAGAAGGTGTTGTTGACTCGGCCGTAGCTGTTACAGCACTCAAAGGTGTTGAGCATGGTGGGGATGGTGAGGGGCAGCAGAAACAGCCAAATGACCACCGAGATTTGGGGGGACTTCTTCAGGACTTTGACAAAGTTCCTCCTGCCCAGGTGGACCACGTTGAAGTAGCGGTCAATGGACAGCATGACCAGGAAGGCAATGCTGGCGCCGCGGTTGAGGAAGACCATAAAGAGCATGGTCTTGCACATGATGTAGTTGGGACTGCGTCTCTGGCCCCGCTGGTAGTGGTAGGCCTTGGCAGGAAGACATGCCACCAGCAGGAAGTCTGCCACCACAATGTTGAAAAGGAAGATGCTCTTGTTCTTCCAGAACTTGAACCTAAATAAGAAGAATTGGATCCATACTGAGAACAGTTGGCAATATTTTGCTTATAATAGCTATAAATTGAGAGAGCTAAAATATGATTATGATTATTGTGTTTGTGGTTTGCAATGTTGTGTAACAACACTGCAAACCACAAACACAATAACCACTATGTATCCCACATGGTATCTGCTCCTTTGTAATGATATTGTGTGTGTAAATGTATCATATAAATTGTACAACAAGACAATCTGTAGCTAAAAACAGTTTGAAGTAGTATTCCTCAATTATTAAATCCCACTCCGTCTCCACATCACAACAATCATCAGCACACACTATATATATGTGTATATACGTACACACATTCACATGTATATATATACATATTCACATGTACATATACTGTATACATATACATATATACATATACAAGTATATATACATAAATATATATACACATATATCTACATATATATATATATATATATATATATATATATATATATATATATATATATATATATATATATATATATATATATATATATATATATATATATATATATATATATATATATATATATATATATATATATATATATACATATTATTATAGAGTACTCAATGTTGTTGGGTTTTTGATTAGGACTTTTGGATGGACATGCATTGCGACCTTTGCAGGTGACTCGGACTAGCCTTCTCTGGGCCTATGGCTGCATGTGCTTGGTTGATCAGGGTTTAGTGCTTTCTGCATGTCTCGCTGATCTCTGGTGGTGGGCTGTGTGGCGTAGAGCACAACCACCAGCTGGTGGCGCTAAATGAAACTCTGGGCTCAGTGGCAGCTTCTCTCTGAAAGCGACCTGTTTGAAGCCTTGCAATGGAGAGGAACTGAGGACCGATGCTGCATAAAGATCTTGGAACTTTAGATAAAACTGAGGTAATTAGTTAGTTTTTGCAACGACAAACTTTCTTATCATGGGCGCACATCAAGTTTAAAATAGCATCCTAAAGCGAAACGTGAACGTGAGGATGGCGTCACCAGCATAGCATGAATGCTACGTGGACAGCAAACAGAGGACAACAAACTATGCTGGCCGAGTTTGTCTGTGTTTACCACAAATAACTAAATAGCGTTTCAAAATGGACAGCCACCGCACAGAAGACATTAACATCTGTAAAGACCAAGTGCTGCAAGATGTGTCAGGAAGTGGTGGTGACAAACCCCAAGATGCAGAGATGGCAGGCTTGGTATATATATATATATATATATATATATATATATATATATATATATATATATATATATATATATATATATATATATATATATATATATATATATATATATATATATATATATGTAGATATATGTGTATATATATTTATGTATATATACTTGTATATGTATATATTTATATGTATACAGTATATGTACATGTGAATATGTATATATATACATGTGAATGTGTGTACGTATATACACATATATGTGTATAGATACATTCATACATATGTACACACACAAACACACTCACACACACACACTCACACACACACACGCACGCACGCACGCACGCACGCACGCACGCACGCACGCACGCACGCACACACACACACACACACACACACATTTATATAAGGGCTGTCAAGTCATTATTTTTTAATCAGATTAATTACACTCTTGAACTGTGTTTAATCACAGGTTATTATTTGCTTGCATAAATAAAATTTGCCGAACAAATACCCCAAAATTCAGATAAAAATGCAATTTGGTAGTAAGAATGTCATACAGAAATGGTTTTAAATGTTTTACTGATCTGCAAGACTTGCTCAAAACTTGGTGACAGTAAGTATAGTAAGAATCAGGTGCAGATTTGGAAAGTCTTTGCAATAATATAGCAAACTAGGTACATATGTACTATACAGTATTTTAAAGGCCTACTGAAACCCACTACTACCGACCACGCAGTCTGATAGTTTATATATCAATGATGAAATCTTAACATTATAACACATGCCAATACGGCCGGGTTAACTTATAAAGTGACATTTTAAATTTGCCGCTAAACTTCCGGTTCGAAACGCCTCTGCGGATGACGTATGCGCGTGACGTAGCCCGGCGAACACGGGTATGCCTTCCACATTGAAGCCGATACGAAAAAGCTCTGTTTTCATTTCATAATTCCACAGTATTCTGGACATCTGTGTTCGTGAATCTGTTTCAATCATGTTCATTGCATTATGGAGAAGGAAGCCAAGCAAGCAAAGAAGAAAGTTGTCGGTGCGAAATGGACGTATTTTTCGAACGTAGTCAGCCGCAACAGTACACAGCCGGCGCTTCTTTGTTTACATTCCCGAAAGATGCAGTCAAGATGGAAGAACTCGGATAACAGAGACTCTAACCAGGAGGACTTTTGATTTGGATACACAGACGCCTGTAGAGAACTGGGACAACACAGACTCTTACCAGGATTACTTTGATTTGGATGACAAAGACGCAGACGTGCTACTGTGAGTATGCAGCTTTGGCTTTTTTTTGCGTATGTACGTAACTTTTTTTAAATATATAAGCTTTATGAACCTTGGGTTAGGTGAACGGTCTTTTGGGCTGAGTGATTGTGTGTGTTGATCATGTGTTTGAATTGTATTGGCGTGTTCTATGGAGCTAGGAGCTAGCAGAGGAGCTAGGAGCTAGCATAACACGTACCGTACCGTACGTGCGCGTCACGTACGTAACTTTTTAAAAATATATAAGCTTTATGAACCTTGGGTTAGGTGAACGGTCTTTTGGGCTGAGTGATTGTGTGTGTTGATCAGGTGTTTGAATTGTATTGGCGTGTTCTATGGAGCTAGGAGCTAGCAGAGGAGCTAGGAGCTAGCATAACAAACACGCAGGTGTTATTATGCAGGATTAATTTGTGGCATATTAAATATAAGCCTGGTTGTGTTGTGGCTAATAGAGTATATATATGTCTTGTGTTTATTTACTGTTGTAGTCATTCCCAGCTGAATATCAGGTACCGTGAGTATGCAGCCTTGGCTGCTAAACATTCGATAACTTGACCGTATGTGCGCGTCACGTACGTAACTTTTTAAAAATATATAAGCTTTATGAACCTTGGGTTAGGTAAACTGTCTTTTGGGCTGAGTGATTGTGTGTGTTGATCAGGTGTTTGAATTGTATTGGCGTGTTCTATGGAGCTAGGAGCTAGCAGAGGAGCTAGGAGCTAGCATAACAAACACGCAGGTGTTTTTATGCAGGATTAATTTGTGGCATATTAAATATAAGCCTGGTTGTGTTGTGGCTAATAGAGTATATATATGTCTTGTGTTTATTTACTGTTGTAGTCATTCCCAGCTGAATATCAGGTCACCCTCGGGTCTCACAGCATCTTCCCTATCTGAATAGCTTCAACTCCCCACTAGTCCTTCACTTGCACTTTACTCATCCACAAATCTTTCATCCTCGCTCAAATTAATGGGGAAATTGTCGCTTTCTCGGTCCGAATCTCTCTCACTTCATGCGGCCATCATTGTAAACAATAGGGAACTTTGCATATATGTTCAACTGACTACGTCACGCTACTTCCGGTAGGTGCAAGCCTTTTTTTTATCAGATACCAAAAGTTGCAATCTTTATCGTCGTTGTTCTATACTTAATCCTTTCAGCAAAAATATGGCAATATCGCGAAATGATCAAGTATGACACATAGAATAGATCTGCTATCCCCGTTTAAATAAAAAAAATTCATTTCAGTAGGCCTTTAATTGATGATGTAATAAAGATATCCATAAACAACTTTACATAGTGCACCAATTACATCTGCATTTACTATTCCTTAGTTTAACCAGTTCAAAAAAATGTAGAGCAATTTTTCATTTTATTAGTGCAGTTGGATCGGATGTGACGTCACGCGTTGTTATTGTGAAGCCGGACGTGTGTGTGTGAGAGAAGACGAGAAGCCAGTGTGTTGACGAGAGACGTGATGGTTGTCAATATAGAACTTGATTGATTGAGACATTGATTGAGACTTTTATTAGTAGATTGCACAGTACAGTACAGTACATATTCCGTACAGTTGACCACTAAATGATAACACCCAAATAAATGTTTCAACTTGTTTAAGTCGGGGTCCACGTTAATCAATTCCTTTGATTGCCTCTCGATTCCCTCATTACTTTCTGTCATTTGTGCTGGGCTTCATCGAATTACAAAACCTCATTTACACAAACAAGCTACCTCACTTTTTCAGATGACGGCGCTAATCTGTTTTTTTGTACAAACTACCTCTAGTTTGTACGACGTTAGTTGGCAACATGAACAACATCTTGTCAGGCTTGTCACTGGCAGTTTGGTTATGTTTTAGTTTTCCCTCTGTTTGTGTTTAATTTCCTGTCAGCGCTCTTTTTTCTGTTCAGTTTCCTGCTTACCTCCCTTAGCGCTGTTTCCCCTCAGCTGCGGCTGATTGGCACCTGGCCACACCTGGTGTCAATCAGTCGGCTGCTATTTATACCTGCCTTGCCCTCCAGTCAGTGCTGGAGTATTGTTTGCTGTATGCTGTGGACTGTTTGCCGTCTCCAGTTCTCCCTGTTTCTTGTATGCTGTGAGCTATTCCCTGGTTCCTGTTTGCTGTTTCCTGCCTCCTGGTTCATGTTTTACCTGCATTTTTTTGGACATTAAATTCATGTTTTCCTGCACCAAGCCTGCCATCTCTGCATCTTGGGGTTTGTCACCACCACTTCCTGACACATCTTGCAGCACTTGGTCTTTACAGATGTTAATGTCTTCTGTGCGGTGGCTGTCCATTTTGAAACGCTATTTAGTTATTTGTGGTAAACACAGACAAACTCGGCCAGCATAGTTTGTTGTCCTCTGTTTGCTGTCCACGTAGCATTCATGCTGGCGACGCCATCCTCACGTTCACGTTTCGCTTTAGGATGCTATTTTAAACTTGATGTGCGCCCATGATAAGAAAGTTTGTCGTTGCAAAAACTAACTAATTACCTCAGTTTTATCTAAAGTTCCAAGATCTTTATGCAGCATCGGTCCTCAGTTCCTCTCCATTGCAAGGCTTCAAACAGGTCGCTTTCAGAGAGAAGCTGCCACTGAGCCCAGAGTTTCATTTAGCGCCACCAGCAGGTGGTTGTGGTCTACGCCACACAGCCCACCACCAGAGATCAGCGAGACATGCAGAAAGCACTAAACCCTGATCAACCAAGCACATGCAGCCATAGGCCCAGAGAAGGCTAGTCCGAGTCACCTGCAAAGGTCGCAATGCATGTCCATCCAAAAGTCCTAATCAAAAACCCAACAATGCAACTCAAAGCATTGAGTACTCTATAATAATTAAAATAACTTTATTAATGTATAATAGTAGACAAAGTGGCTGGGGAGAGGGAAGTCTGGGCTTTTCTGCTTAGGCTGCTGGCCCCGCGGCCCAACCTTGGATAAGCGGAAGAAGATGGATGGATGGAATTCAGAGTTTTTATTATTTACATTATCATTAATTCATTATAGTGGACAATATTAGTTCTCCTACCACATAATTACATACCGCTATAATAAGTACAGTGTTACCTCGGTTTTCGTGCACCCCACTTTTATATGATCCAGTTTCCTACAAAACCTTTTGCCAAAATTTTGTCGAGGTTTTTGTACAGCCAATCATTGCACATAACAAACTAATCTGTTTTCCCTCGTGTCATTCCGTGGAATCTAGTGCCCAAACGAAGAATCCCGCGATTTAGTCTCTGTACTTTTTTTAACCAATACCACCATGGGGTGAAAGATAGTTACAAAGTCCCAAAACTTTGGTAAAGAAGGTGAGAAGCACTATTAAAATGCAAGAAATAACTTGTAGTAAGATAGAAGGCTGCGACGGAGGGTTCTTTCTTCCCCTCCTCCCTCTTTGCTGTCTTCGCTAACATCGTCATAAATATGTCATGATCTATTTGGGTTTTGTTATCAACTTCCTGTGATTAGAATCATTTCCTGTCCTGGAGCTCTTGTTTTGCCACTATTTCCTGTTTGGTATCTGTGTTTTGAAGCACCTTTACTGTATGTAAATTAGTTCTTTATTGATTTATTGTTTTTATTGATTTTTAATTAGTCCCAATTAGTTCTATTAAGTTCCACCTGGGTACCTCTTTCAGTGCCGGATCAATTTACTTGGTAGTCTGTTTGGTGTGCTAGAATTTTTTGTTCCCTGCTTGTTGTTGCCATTAAAGGCCTACTGAAACCCACTACTACCGACCACGCAGTCTGATAGTTTATATATCAATGAGGAAATCTTAAAGGCCTACTGAAATGAATTTTTTAAATTTAAACGGGGATAGCAGATCTATTCTATGTGTCATACTTGATCATTTCGCGATATTGCCATATTTTTGCTGAAAGGATTTAGTATAGAACAACGACGATAAAGATCGCAACTTTTGGTATCTGATAAAAAAAGGCTTGCCCCTACCGGAAGTAGCGTGACATAGTCAATTGAACATATACGCAAAGTTCCCTATTGTTTACAATGATGGCCGCATGAAGTGAGAGAGATTCGGACCGAGAAAGCGACGATTTCCCCATTAATTTGAGCGAGGATGAAATATTTTTAAATGAGGAAAGTGCAAGTGAAGGACTAGTGGGGAGTGGAAGCTATTCAGATAGGGAAGATGCTGTGAGAGCCGGGGGTGACCTGATATTCAGCTGGAAATGACTACAACAGTAAATAAACACAAGACATATATATACTCTATTAGCCACAACACAACCAGGCTTATATTTAATATGCCACAAATTAATCCCGCTCTGTACCGAGGATGTCGTTGTGGCTTGTACAGCCCTTTGAGACACTTGTGATTTAGGGCTATATAAATAAACATTGATTGACATTGATTGATTGAAAAACACCTAGGTGTTTGTTATGCTAGCTCCTAGCTACTAGCTCGAGCTAGTTATAGCTCGAGCGGGTAATATGGACGGGATCCTGTATATATAACCCGCCAATACAATTCAAACACCTGCACAACACACACACTCACTCAGCCCAAACAACCGTTCACCTAACCCAAGGTTCATAAAGCTTATATATTTAATCAAAGTTACGTACATGACACGCACGTACTGGCAAGCAATCAAATGTTTGGAAGCGCGCGGGTGGGACCTGATATTCAGCTGGGAATGACTACAACAGTAAATAAACACAAGACATATATATACTCTATTAGCCACAACACAACCAGGCTTATATTTAATATGCCACAAATTAATCCCGCATAAAAACACCTAGGTGTTTGTTATGCTAGCTCCCAGCTCCTAGCTACTAGCTACTAGCTCGAGCTAGTTATAGCTCGAGCGGGTAATATGGACGGGATCCCGTATATATAACCCGCCAATACAATTCAAACACCTGCATAACACACACACTCACTCAGCCCAAACAACCGTTCACCTAACCCAAGGTTCATAAAGCTTATATATTTAATCAAAGTTACGTACATGACACGCACGTACGGGCAAGCAATCAAATGTTTGGAAGCGTGCGGGTGGGACCTGATATTCAGCTGGGAATGACTACAACAATAAATAAACACAAGACATATATATACTCTATTAGCCACAACACAACCAGGCTTATATTTAATATGCCACAAATGAATCCTATTGCTAGCTCCTAACTCCTAGCTATTAGCTCGAGCTAGTTATAGCAAGCGATCAAATGTTTGGAAGCGCAGCTGTGTACTCACATTTTCGCAACTGTGTATCCAAATCAAAGTCCTCCTGGTAAGAGTCTCTGTTGTCCGAGTTCTTCCATCTTGACTGCATCTTTCGGGAATGTAAACAAAGAAGCGCCGGCTGTGTACGTGTTGTTGCTGACTTCCCTCGCAAAATAGACACTTCGCACCGACAACTTTCTTCTTTGCTTGCTCAGCTTCTTTCTCCATAATGCAATGAACAAATTGCAACAGATTCACCAACACAGATGTCCAGAATACTGTGGAATAATGAGATGAAAACAGAGCTATTTCGTATTGACTTCAATGATGTCCGAATACTTCCGTTTCAATGATTGACGTCACGCGCATACGTCAACCCTCAGAGGCATTTCGAACCGGAAGTTTAGCGGGAAATTTAAAATTGCACTTTATAAGTTAACCCGGCCGTATTGGCATGTGTTGCAATGTTAAGATTTCATCATTGATATATAAACTATCAGACTGCGTGGTCGGTAGTAGTGGCTTTCAGTAGGCCTTTAACATTGCAACACATGCCAATACGGCCGGGTTAGATTACTAAAGTGCAATTTTAAATCACCCGCGAAATATCCTGCTGAAAACGTCTCGGTATGATGACGTTTGCGCGTGACGTCACGGATTGTAGCGGACATATTGGGACACCATTGTGGCCAGCTATTAAGTCGTCTGTTTTCGTCGCAAAATTCCACAGTATTCTGGACATCTGTGTTGGTGAATCTTTTGCAATTTGTTTAATAAACAATGAAGACAGCAAAGAAGAAAGCTGTAGGTGGGAAGCGGTGTATTAGCGAATGGCTGCAGCAACACAACCAGGAGGACTTTGAGTTGAATAGCAGACGCGCTACCGTGAGTACGCAGCTTTGGCTTCCAAACATTTGATCGCTTGCCCGTACGTGCGTGCCGCTATGTGCATGTCACGTACGTAACTTTGGGGAAATATATGTGCTGTATGAACTTTATGGAGGTAAACGGTACTTTGGGCTGTGGGATTGAGTGTGTTGTGCGGGTGTTTGAGTTGTATTGGTGGGTTATATGGACGGGAGGGGGGAGGTGTTTGTTATGCGGGATTAATTTGTGGCATATTAAATATAAGCCTGGTTGTGTTGTGGCTAATAGAGTATATATATGTCTTGTGTTTATTTACTGTTTTAGTCATTCCCAGCTAAATATCAGGTCCCACCCGCCTCTCACAGCATCTTCCCTATCTGAATCGCTTCCACTGCCCTCTAATCCTTCACTCTCACTTTCCTCATCCACAAATCTTTCATCCTCACTCAAATTAATGGGGTAATCGTCGCTTTCTCGGTCCGAATCGCTCTCGCTGCTGGTGGCTATGATTGTAAACAATGTGCAGATGTGAGGCGCTCCACAACCTGTGACGTCACGCTACTTCCGGTACAGGCAAGGCTTTTTTATCAGTGACCAAAAGTTGCGAACTTTATCGTTGATGTTCTCTACTAAATCCTTTCAGCAAAAATATGGCAATATCGCGAAATGATCAAGTATGACACATAGAATGGATCTGCTATCCCCGTTTAAATAAGAACATTTCATTTCAGTAGGCCTTTAAATCTAGTTTTACCGACATCCCGCCTGCCGTTCTCTGCATCCTTGGGAGTCACACTGCAATGCTCCTTATTGCATCAGCAATAGGAAACTGACTAGGAGTTCTACATAAAAGGGAAAATGGCATGAGGGTCACGACTCATGACACACAACACCAATCAAACTAATGGCACAACAAAACATCAAAGACACAGTATTAAAAAGCCGTGGTGTGCCGTCAGAAATCATAGCATAACATAACCAGAAATCATGATCATAATTAAAGATAAAAGTATTTTTTTATTTACTTTCCATAAATATCTAAAATTATTCTTATTCTCTTCATATCATATTATGCTCCTTCCAGCGCTGTTGTTTTTAGGTTAGAGTTTTTATCCAATCAGAATTCAGCTAGCTTTTGTTGCCATGCTTTACCAAATCTGCCCGAGGCCTTCAGAATCAACAATGTAGGCGTCTGTGCACTGTAAGTGATCGGGGACATACAGGTGATAGACAGTTGCGATAGCCAATCAGATCACGAGTTGTTGTCAGTAAGGCCTTCTAGAAAGCCTCACGTTGAACGTGATGTTTACACGTCCTGTGATTGGATACTCACCGGGACCGTTAGTGGATGAATTTGAGAACACATAGAGTTGAGAGACAGTTGCGATAGCCAATCAGATTGCAAGTTGTTGACAGTAGCCTCTCTAGGTAGCCTGATGTTAACGAGACTGGGATTGGATACTCACTTGTCATTCCAAAGTGAGTATCCAATCACAAGTTGCAACTTAGCAGAAAGCAGGAAGTGTTGACCCACAAAGAAGGAGAACAAAATGTTGATTAGGTGGCAGATATATATTGTGATGTTATGAGCTAGGTAACATAAGAACTCCATTACCCAGCATGCCACAGTAGTGAATAGCATGCGCAGTAACCCCGTTTAGGTTGTTGAATGCAGCCACGCAGCTGGATGTTATTGATGAGCATGCTGTGGAGTAAACTTTAAGAAAGTCAGCCAACACGCCTTGTCTGCATCTTTTATGATTAGACAAAACAACACATATATTTGCAAGGCCATTTTCAAGAAGGATATTTAAAGAGAAACTACATCTTGTGAGACGATGTCGGCCAACCTCAGAAGCTAGCTAAGCTGTCCCGGCGATGAAATGGGGAAATGCCCGCCACTTCCACTCGACCCAACCGACTAAGAGGGGTACCACTGGCTTATACGGCGTCGAATGGGTGCTACAAATTGTGAGTTCAAATATTTTATTTCTGTTTTTTTTCACGTTTAATATGTTTTTTTGCAACTTTAATCTTGACAGTACCACATAAAATGTTTTAATTGCTGATGCAGGTTTATTGATTTTTAAATGCGCCAGAAAATAACCCGTTTTGTACACGGTTGATGTGATTCAATGATCAATAGTGTGTGAATGTGTTCCTGTATAGTATTTCTCCAGCAATGGTCATGTGGTGACATAAATTATGGTATTTTGAGAGGTAATCATTGAAGTCGGACATCACTGAAGGCCTAGGTGGGAAACGCACGGCCCGCCACTGTCAAAAAGTGTACATAAACTTACACAGGGACCATTACTAAATAGAGGAAGACATACAAGAGGCAACTTACTAAGCACTACACTAACAACTATACTTCATTGGTATTCACAGCAAGGTATGATGGGAACACAGAAGTGCCACCCTACAATATACATATATTTTAAATGCATGGGACGGTATAGCTCGGTTGGTAGAGCGGCCGTGCCAGCAACTTGAGGGTTGCAGGTTCGATCCCTGCTTCCGCCATCCTAGTCACTGCCGTTGTGTCCTTGGGCAAGACACTTTACCCACCTGCTCCCAGTGCCACCCACACTGGTTTAAATGTAACTTAGATATTGGGTTTCACAATGTAAAGCGCTTTGAGTCACTTGAGAAAAAGCGCTATATAAATGTAATTCACTTCACTTATTTTTCACTATTACTGTATTGAATACAAATTGATCGTCAGTCTAGGGAATTTGTTTGCACAGAGCGCATGCACAGGCACAAAAGCATTCCAAGAAAAGCAACTAACAATTTGCAGTCATATTTTGGCCTTGTTCACACTGCAGGTCAGTTCCGATTTTTTTGCCCATATGCAACCTGTATCGAATTTTTCATGTCAGTGTGAACAGTGAAATTCCGAATTTTTCATATCCGACCCAGGCCTCCTTTGTATGTCGCAATAAATCAGATATATATGCGATGCGTCCTTAATGTGAACGCTCCTGCGCTCCGGTCGCATTTATCCGACAAGAACATCATCGAAAAGCGGGAAGCATCATAATTATTCACCAAAATAGACGGTTATAAAATAAATAGTTGACAGCGGAGCAGAAAACAAATGAAAACAAGTTTTAAGGACTCACATGAAAATTCCACGGCGTCAGTGTGTGAATGTGTGTGTGTGTGAATGGGTGAATGTGGAAAATAGTGTCAAAGCGCTTTGAGTTCCTTAAAAAAAAAAGGTAGAAAAGCGCTATACAAGTACGACCCATTTACCATTTCCACCATTCCTGTCTCCGACACGCTCTTCAAGTAGACATCAAAGCAAGTTATCCTATTAAAATTGGATTTTAGGGAAAATAGTTGAAATAAAAAACGATTTAAGTGTTCGCCATTACCTTTATTGTTTTTTAAAACATTAGACATTAGACATTAGACATTAGACAAACTTTAATGATCCACAAGGGAAATTGTTCAACACAGTAGCTCAGTTACAATGATGGAAAGGACAATGCAGGTATGAATAGACTAATATAGCTATAAAAAATCTAACATATATACGAATATATACATAATATGTATACAGAGTAATTTATATACAGATATATTATATTATGTCTATAACATATATACAATATAAACCAATGACCATGTACAATATTACAGTATAGACAGTCTATATGACAGCAGCAGCATAAAATGGAGAGTAGGTCCAGCAGGAAATAGAAAATAGACATTATAAACAAAGAGAAGTAGCTAACATGTCATCTATTGCTGTATGGCGAGTGATTATACAGCTGGATGGAGTGTGGAATGAAGGAGTTCTTGAATCGCACAGTGCGGGAAGGAAGTTGAAGGAGCCTGTTGGAGTATGAACTCCGCTGTCCCTTAATTGTCAGGTGGAGTGGGTGGGCAGGATTGTCCATGATGGCCAGCAGTTTGTCCAGTGACCTCCTGTCCCTCACTGACACAAACGCCTCCAATTGCGTGCCAATAGTTTGGCCGGCTTTCCGGATCAGATTATCAACACTGTTTATGCATATTTTAAGTTCCGGGAACTCTATGCAGTGTGGATTTCATCAATTGTTATTAGTTACACTCATTAAACAATTTATCGAAGCAACATAATATAAATGAAATCATTTTTCTAATCAAATTAATTGATTTGATTGATTAATCATTGCAGCCCTAAACTAATCTAATGTGTTAACGTATTAACTTTGACAGTCCT
The DNA here is from genome assembly GCF_033978785.1 of Entelurus aequoreus. Taxonomy (NCBI): domain Eukaryota; kingdom Metazoa; phylum Chordata; class Actinopteri; order Syngnathiformes; family Syngnathidae; genus Entelurus; species Entelurus aequoreus. The sequence continues at coordinate 38,819,824 of NC_084734.1, forward strand.
GTTTAATAATTTAGGATTTACATTTTTTTTTTTTATAGGAAGAATTGATTTGTTTTTCGTCTGACCTTTTGGAACGGTTTACTAACAAAAAACCGAGATACCACTGTATTAATGCTATATGGTATACCGCTCTGATGCTGTCAATCAAAAGTAAACATTGTTTTTGTGAAGGCAGATTTGTTGATACTACTCTCATATGCGTCTCGTGGGCGGTGAGTTCACATGGTGCATGTTTGTTTGCGTTTTAAAGAGTTGTCTTCAATGAAGCCAACCCTTTACAGTATGAGGTTCGTCCTCTGAAGTCCAAGCACTCTGAAATCGTTCAAGTCCTTTAAATCAGGGATATCCAAACGGATCCCCCAAAAAGGATGGGTGGGGCGCATGTACTTTAATACATTTTGTACATTAAAGATGCTAAAACCAACACAATATATATTGCAAGCAGTGCCGGCCCAAGCCTCCATGGGGCCCTAAGCAAAATTAGATTTTGGGGCCCTCTATTTCTGCCAATAATATTGATTGTTGATCATTCACACACCTACTATAAACTCATTGCGGCTCTGGCAGTGTTGTTTACATTATCCTATTGTCAGCCTGGCATGTCTTTACAAATGACATGTCATTTATAAAGATATGGGTGTGGCCCAGTTAAGAACATAAATAATACCAATGAATGAACGAATGATGTCCAGAGTGCCACATATGGTTCCTAATCTTAAAATGTAGAAAACATTCAGCTACAAGAGTGGCCTGGGGTTGAACAGTCCAAGTGATAAAGCTTTGTGTTTACAGTAAAAGTGTCATCTTGTCTCATCAGTCTTGTACATATTAATCTTTAATTACTAGTTTATATTGTTCATATTTAATGTTTACTTTGTACAAAGAAAGCGCAGTCTACTGAAGTTAAATTCCATGTGTGTTAAACATAACTGGACAATAAAGCTGATTCTGATTCACTGTATTATTTTTGGTAACAAAAACCTGAAACAGCAATGTGCAAAAATAATTCGTAGTGCAAGAAAAACAAAAAAGTGCAACAATAAAATCACTTAAATATATATAAAAAGGAACAAATTCAATTGTACAAAAAATAACATAATTAAATTAAATATCAAGCAAATACTTAAATAATATTAATGAACAGAGTTACCAGAAACAAGGTAACATAACGGTTTATAAACAAATATAAAGTTACTACATATTAAAAGTATGTAAATGTACATCACGATGTGCAAAAAATTTTTTGGGAAAAAAATCAAAATAAACTACCTTAAATTAAGGTCCTTAATTCACACATTTGACCATCACATCACAGTTTTGTTCCTCTGTTCTTCACCACCCACACCACTCCACCCACTACTTAAAACATGTGCTTCCTGGCTTTTCTGACCTAAAATTGTGTTTTTGTACAATAATATATCTAGAAATCAGTCAGACTCGTACATGCAAAAAATAAAAAAATATAATTTTTTTGTTAATTGCTTTTGGGGGCCCCCTGGTGGCCGCGGGGCCCTAAGCAAGCGCTTAGTACGCTTATGCCTTGGGCCGGCTCTGATTGCAAGCATTCTAACATCCACATTTTAGCATAAAAACAAGCTGCAGGTAAAAGTGGCCACACTTTAGACACCTCTGCCCTGAAATTATTATTTATAAAAACATGAGCACAGTGCATTAAGGTGCTCTTCTTTGGTATTTTTGTGATGTTATCTTTTCACCCTGAGCTCAGCTTGCATAGACCAGGTCCTAGGCTTCAAGTTTGGCCACGACCTACTTGTGCAAGTTCGTCTATCATGGGTGATCCAATGTTTTACTTCACCTAAGTGTGTATCTGAAGTATATACAGTATTAAGACGCTGTGGTACCTGAAGATGAAGATGTAGAGGACAGACAGGTTGAGAGGCAGACCCAGCGCAAACTGGCCAGCAACAATCCAGGAAAGCATGTTGTACGTGGCGTTGTTGCTAACATTGCAGTGGTCTACATTTCTGTCAATGCTGTCCATCATCCTCCCAAGTTCACTGCTTCGTCTCGCCGGAATCTTCCTTAGTCCTCAGGCACAGCTCTGGTTCTGATCCGTCAAATTCTACAGCCCCCTTCCTCTGGAGTCGGGTCAAGCCGCTGTCAGCTCTGCCAAAACATTCCGAGGAAACGCTCCGTAAACGTAAGGCTGGAAGGTGGCGAATGCTGGGAGATGAGTGTTGCTCTGCTTTATGAGCGAGGCCACCTCTTCCTTCACGCTGAGAATTATCAGTCAGAGATGGAGGTGTGGTTTGAAGTCATGCTTCCTCCTCCTACATCACCATACAGCATCTTCACCACACATGAAACGTGCCTGGATCGTATGGACTAGCACAAGTTCAAGGTGTTTCCCAGCCAGTTTGCTGGAAATGGTTGTGAAATTCCTCAGGTAGTTGTCCGTAAGAGACCCTCATGCCTGCACTTGTTGAGTTTCAATCTCACGGGTATGGAAGCTTGTCACTTAGGGACGTGTTTACATGGTGGGCACTTCTTCTTGTGACAAAGTCAATCATTACGCTGCAGGAACCCTTTGACCAACTGTTCCTTGCTAATGATTGAAGACCTCCAATTCTTGGTCACTGTTTGACAGACCAGATGTTTTCTTGTAGCCATGGCGACGTCCTCTACCAGAGAAGTATGACTTCAGATTTTTGAAGTCATTGGACCCCTCCATAAGGCTGGATGGTTTACTGATGTATGACGTCATCCATGAATACACTTCTGTTATGAGACACCAATCAACCTCTCAGTTGTTTGTATTTTGAAGCAATCTTTCCACATGGAATAATGTGAGGAGAATGATTTGTTCTACGTTCAATCTGGAGCCATCAACGGCTTTATCAAGTGTTTTAAGCATTTTTAACTGTCATATAGTGCTGCATATTGTGCGCCTTACTTTCCGTACAATTTGTTTTTCTCGGTTATCGTATGGCCAAACATTGTGCCTAACTAGTCCGTCTCCACGCATGTCATTCTGTTTTCATCTGACCTTTTGAAGCAAATTACCAACAAAATCTGAGGTGCCACTCTATAAGTGTAAAAATATTTTTACACTGTTTTTCCTGTAAATGCTAACATGGTGTCACGACTTGGAGTTTGGCGTGGTTTGTTCTCCCGTGGTGCAAATGAATTGGACCGGACATGGCGTGAAGTTAAATACATAATTTAATAATAGACTATAAAAAGTATAAACAAATGGCGCGCACAAGCCGGGGAACAAACTTTGCTAATAAAACAAAACTAGCACAAAGGCAGAACTATGGAAAAAAGGAACAAACAAAAGGCGCTCACAGCGGAGGTACAAAACAGTGGCTTGAATAAACAAAAAACTTACGTGGTAAGAAAAGAGCAGCATGAACTATGACCTGGACAGAGTAAGCAGCGTGTCAAGAGTGCAGAGCAAGAATGTGATGTCGCCAGGCTGACCAACAGAAAATGAAAAGCTTAAATAACACAGACATGATTAACAACAGGTGCGTGAGTGCAAATGAATCAGGTGTGTGACCTGAGGACAGGTGAAAACTAATGGTTGCTATGGTGACAAAACAATAGCGTGAAACCAGGAACTAAAAAGCGTCCAAAAAACAAACAGCACATGGCCAAACAAAAACATGATCAACACAGACATGACACATGGAATGACACAATGCTGTTGCTAAGTAATTACATCAATGTAAGGGAAAAAAACAGCATTGTGATAAAAGGGACACCCTTTTGAAATTGTATTGTCATTATTTACTATTGTGGTTATTGTTCTCTGGCGGTGCAATAGTACACTCTTCTGTGTTTCGGGGCAAAGTGTGTGGGTTCAATTTCTGGCAAGACTTGTGTCACGACGGGCGTCTGGTTAAAAAACAAAGCCAAATTATCATGTAGTTGTCTCACTGTACAAATAACAGAGCCATTTTTGTTTGCAGGTGCCATTTTTCTTGATGGATTCGGACCTTTACCAAGTTTTCTTTGTTGTCTGGGTTATGTCCTAGTGCGCACCTGTGGTTAATTTAGTCTGTAGAACATGCTGCAGGTCAATAAAACACACAACAATCCATACACCATCAAAATAAATCAATTTTACAAGACTTTATATCAGAGCACCTACATGACCTTTGACCCCATCAACCTTAAGAAACTTGAATGGACGCAATACATGTTTCCTTGTAAATAGTTTCACAAACAGTTAATGCTAAAAAATGCTTTACAATTTTTGCTGGAGTTTTGCAGGTGCTAGCCCCTGTTGGCGCGAATAGTATTTTACAATAACACAACCAATTGTAATAGAATAAACTGGGGATGTAACTGTATCAAAATCTCACGGTACGATATTATCACGGTATTAAGCCCATGGTATGATATTATTGTAGTATATATATATATATATATATATATATATATATATATATATATATATATATATATATATATATATATATATATATGTATATATATATATATATATATATATATATATATATATATATATATATATGTATATATATATATATATATATATATACATATATATATATATATATATATATATATATATATATATATATATATATATATATATATATATATATATATATATATATATATATATATATATATATATATATATATATTAGGGGTGTGGGAAAAAATCGATTCGAATTCGAATCACGATTCTCACGTTGTGCGATTCAGAATCAATTCTCATTTTTTTTAAATCGATTTTTTAATTTTATTTATTTATTTAATTTTTTAAAATTTATTATAAGTTTTTTTTTAAATTTAATCAATCAATCCAACAAAACAATACACAGCAATACCATAACAATGCAATCCAATTCCAAAACCAAACGCGACCCAGCAACACTCGGAACTGCAATAAACAGAGCAATTGAGAGGAGACACAAACACGACACAGAACAAACCAAAAGTAGTGAAACAAAAATGAATATTATCAACAACAGTATCAATATTAGTTACAATTTCAACATAGCAGTGATTAAAAATCCCTCCTTGACATTATCATTAGACATTTATAAAAATAAAAATAAATGAACAATAGTGTCACAGTGGCTTACACTTGCATCGCATCTCATAAACTTGACAACACACTGTGTCCAATATTTTCACAAAGATAAAATAAGTCATATTTTTGGTTCATTTAATAGTTAAAACAAATTTACATTATTGCAATCAGTTGATAAAACATTGTCCTTTACAATTATAAAAGCTTTTTACAAAAATCTACTACTCTGCTTGCATGTCAGCAGACTGGGGTAGATCCTGCTGAAATCCTATGTATTGAATGAATAGAGAATCGTTTTGAATCGGGAAAAAAATCGTTTTTGAATCGAGAATCGTGTTGAATTGAAAAAAAAAAATCGATTTTGAATCGAATCGTGACCCCAAGAATCGATATTGAATCGAATCGTGGGACACCCAAAGATTCACAAGTGTCTTTAAACTGACAATATAAACATCCAGTGTAACAAATGTAAAACAACAATGTTAGTGTTAGTGTTAGTGTCTTTCAACTTTTAACTCCACCAAAACAGTGTCCCCTGTAGTGGACATCTTATATCACTTTGGAAAATACTGATTCACAGAAAACGTAGCAGAAAATGTAACTATTACAAATGTAGATAACTAACAAATTGGCCTCCTTTGCACCAAATATATTTTCTGGGTGGTGGTTTATCAAGTAGCTTCTCATAGTACTTGTGTTCCCCACAGTGCAGTGGCGCTGAGAAACAACCAATCTTATTTGCAGTGACGGGCAAGCTACTTGGAAACTGTAGTAAGCTAAGCTACAAGTTACTCTCATTTAAATGTAGCTAAGCTACAGGGGAAGATGTCCCCGGAGAAATGTAGCAAGCTACACGGCAAAGGTAAGCTTGTTACATCAAAGCTGCATTGAATGGCATTCATATCTATGGACCCACTTGTATAATATCAATGTTAATGTAACTGAGAGTGTACAAATGGACCCAATAAGTGTCTATTACTATTAACTATCTGTCATTTAGCTGGGGACACCCTAAAACTACCCCTAGGGCTCCCCGCACCCCACTGTATGTATTTATTTTAGTTTGCCTTTTTTTTTTTTTTGCCCACCCCTATAATGTTATTAATTTTCTCTACCTGAGGTAAAAATCAAAATATAGCTTGACAAAAAAAAGCAAGGACTTGTGTGTTCCATCGAGAGGAGCCAGGTGAGTCCACGGGGAAGACCCAGGACACGTCTCCCAGTTGGCAAAGGAATGCCTGGGGATCTCCCAGGAGGAGCTGGATGAAGTGGCTGGGGAGAGGGAAGGCTGGGCTTCTCTGCTTAGGCTGCTTCCCCCGCGACCCGACCTCGGATAAGTGGAAAAAGAGGGATGGATGGATGGATGCCTGCCGAGAGCAAATAAAAGCGATCTGCAGGCCGAAAATGCCCCCAGGTCGCACTTACGACACACCTTCGTAACCATCACCTAGATGTGTATGCTAAATTGGACACGTTTTTTTCTTGCCCTGATGTGGGATCTGAGCCGAGGATGTCAATGTGGCTTGTGCAGCCCTTGAGACACTTGTGATTAAGGGCTATATAAATAAACTTTGATTGATTGATTGACTCAACACAGTTTTTAGGGTGGCCACAATTTTACCCTGGAACCGATTTTTTTTCCAAATCGAAACAAATTGAAGGATGAGTCAAACTAGTCAGTCCTCTCGTCATGTCTTTCCGCTCATCAGCCGGTAGTTTTTGGCTTCCCTGCGTGTCCCTACACATCCCTGTCATTCCCAGCTTCATCACCTCCATCAGACCTAAACCAACCCGAGGTTGTTTGTGTCCCAACATGTCATCCCATTGGAAAGGTATGAAGGCCATCACAGGCTTCAACAATAAAGCCAAACTGCTGGATGGGGGTGCAGATAGAGCCAACGAGCTGAATTTGTTTTTCAACAGATGTAGCAACGCACCTCTTACTGGCCCTCCCCCCAAAACTCCTGTTCTCACACCTCCACCTCCCCCTCCTTTACCTGCCACAGCCGTTTCCCCCCCCCCCCCCCTCTCCCCTCCCCCACTTCCACCCCCACTGAGAAAGCCAGCCCGGTGTGTCTGACACCTGGACTTGTAAGACGGCAGCTGGAGAAAGTCAATCCAGCTAAGTCAGCAGGCCCTGACCGAGTCAACCCCTGGGTCCTGAAGACTTGCGCTGCTCAGCTAACTGGGATCCTGCACTTCATCTTCAACCTGAGTCTGAAGCTAGAACGGATACCAGTGCTATGGAAAACATCCTGCATAGTGCCGGTGCCCAAGAAGCCCATCCCACCGAGCTCAAATGACTTCAGACCTGTTGCCCTGACGTCCCAGGTCATGAAGGTCCTCGAGAGACTTGTGCTGGATCAGCTGAGGCCACTGGTGGCTCCTTCCCTGGATCCTCTACAGTTTGCATATCAGCCCCATGTAGGAGTGGACGATGCTGTTATCTACCTGCTGCATCATGCTCACTCTCACCTGGATGGTGGGAAGGGCACTGTGAGGATCATGTTTTTTGATTTCTCCAGTGCCTTTAACACCATTCAGCCAATTCTGATGAGTGACAAGTTGCTCAGGATGGGTGTCAGTTCATCCATTGTCTCCTGGATCACTGATTACTTGTCTGACAGGCCCCAGTTTGTGCGACTGGGGAGCTCCGTGTCGGATACTGTGGTCAGTGGTGTAGGTGCTCCACAGGGGACCGTCCTGTCTCCTTTCCTGTTCACCCTGTACACCTCAGACTTCCAGTATAGTTCCAGGTCCTGCCACCTGCAGAAATACTCTGACGACTCTGCTGTGGTCGGGTGTATCGGAGAGGGACGGGAATTGGAGTACAGGACACTGATCGCTGACTTTGTGGAGTGGTCTCAGGCGAACCATCTGGTCCTTAATGTGGACAAGACCAAGGAGCTGGTCATCGACTTCAGGAAGAGAGTGACCCCGGTGGAGCCCATCAAGATCCAGGGCTGGGAGGTGGCAGTGGTGGAGCAGTACAAGTACCTGGGAGTCCACTTGAACAGCAGACTGGACTGGAAGGACAATTGCAAAGCTGTTTACAAGAAGGGCATGAGCAGACTCTTTTTCCTGAGGAAGCTTAGGTCATTCAATGTGTGCAGCAAGCTGTTGGAGATCTTTTATCAGTCTGTTGTGGCCAGTGCACTGTACTTCGCAGTGGTTTGTTGGGTGAGCAGCACCAGCAAAAGGGACTCAAACCGGATTGATAATCTGATCCGGAAAGCTGGCCAAACTATTGGCACGCAATTGGAGGCGTTTGTGTCAGTGAGGGACAGGAGGTCACTGGACAAACTGCTGGCCATCATGGACAATCCTTCCCACCCACTCCACCTGACAATTAAGGGACATCGGAGTTCATACTCCAACAGGCTCCTTCAACTTCCTTCCCGCACTGTGCGATTCAAGAACTCCTTCATTCCACACTCCATCCAGCTGTATAATCACTCGCCATACAGCAATAGATGACATCTGCCTATTACCTGACACCTGACATGTTAGCTACTTCTCTTTGTTTATAATGTCTATTTTCTATTTCCTGCTGGACCTACTCTCCATTTTATGCTGCTGCTGTCATATAGACTGTATATACTGTAATATTGTACATGGTCATTGGTTTATATTGTATATATGTTATAGACATAATATAATATATCTGTATATAAATTATTCTGTACACATATTATGTATATATTCGTATATACATAATATAGATTTTTTATAGCTATATTAGTCTATTTATACCTGCATTGTCCTTTCCATCATTGTAACTGAGCTACTGTGTTGAACAATTTCCCTTGTGGATCATTAAAGTTTGTCTAAGTCTAAGTCTAAGTCTAAGTCTAAGTCCCGACTGGGCCCAGAACCACACAACATTGCAACATGCTATAACATAACTATTATGGCCTTGTAAGATAGAGCAACACAGGATTAGTTTGTATGTGTGTGACATTTTATATGTGTATATATTAACGTGTTAATGCGTGTGATTAATACAAAAAATATTGCGTTACTATAAATTAATGAAGATTAATCACAGTGTTTGTTTTGAACGGCGGAAGGCAGTGCTCATTGCACAGTAGTGATGGGATCGGCAGTTCTTTTGACTGTACTGAATCACTAGAATCAGTTCCTTAAAATGATTCGTTCAAAAAATTTGTTCACCGAACCCCCCCCCCCCAAAATAAAAAAATAGGAGGAGGGGGGGCGTGCGTAGTACAGTACAGTGCAGACATTCGTGGGAGAAGCAGCAAATAGGCGCCCACACAACACTACCGCCCCTCCCTGAATCACGTTCGCGAACGACACAACACTAAGGGGGCGCCCCTTAGTACAGTACGTAGTACAGTACAGTGCAGACATTCGCGGGAGAAGCAGCAAATAGGGTGAACGCGAGTCCCCACGCACTGCGTAGGGACTCACGTTAATCTAACAACAACAACAGTTGCAGTAGAAGGGATAATAATAATAATAATGATAATAATAATAATAATATGAATCAGAATTGATCCCCAAGGAGAAATTTATTTTTGTTACAATAACTGTGTAAATAATAGCCTATGTATGTGTACATACATTAGTTATTATTTTTATTTTAAATCTTCTCAAAACAGCCTGCCCTACACTTTACCCCCCGCCAGTAGACTGCTAGTAGACTAGTAGTCTACTCTCATAACTTTATGTGTTGAGATAATGGGGACGTGTGTTTGTTTTCATGTAGCTTGTTTTCATGGGATCGGCAGTTCTTTTGACTGTACTGAATCACTAGAATCAGTGACTGACACAGCACCACACTGTGGCCGCAGTTCAGTACGTGAACCGAATCACTTCTGCAGTTCTTTTGACTGTACGAATCACTAGAATCAATGACTGACACAGCGCCACACTGTGGCCGCAGTTCAGTATGTGAACCGAATCACTTCTGCAGTTCTTTTGACTGTACGAATCACTAGAATCAGTGACTGACACAGCGCCACACTGTGGCCGCAGTTCAGTACGTGAACCGAATCACTTCTGCAGTTCTTTTGACTGTACGAATCACTAGAATCAGTGACTGACACAGCGCCACACTGTGGCCGCAGTTCAGTACGTGAACCGAATCACTTCTGCAGTTCTTTTGACTGTACGAATCACTAGAATCAGTGACTGACACAGCACCACACTGTGGCCGCAGTTCAGTATGTGTACCGAATCACTTCTGCAGCAGCAGTACAGTTTAATTGCAAATCAGCATTATTATAATGATGATGATAGCTACTAAACAACATTAACAACAACAGTTGCAGTAGAATGGATAATAATATTTATAATAATAATAATATGATTTAGAATTGATCCCCAAGGAGAAATTTATTTTTGTTACAATAACTGTGTAAATAATAGCCTATGTATGTGTACATACATTAGTTATTATTTTAATTTTAAATCTTCTCAAAACAGCCTGCCCTACACTTTACCCCTCCGCCCCCGCAGAGCAGAGAGCGAGAGCGTTGTCGTTCACTGAGTGATTCATGTCGTTAATCGGCGGTGAACGAATCATTCGCTCAGTCCCTCCCCCCGCCCTCTCATTGGCTGCGTCGTTCGCCGACGTCGAGGGTTCAGTGAGTCACAGAATGCGCCAGTTCCACTCATACCGGCATGGTCGCGGCGGAGCTCAACTGAACTGAGAAAGGAACGAATCAGTTCATGAAGTGATTCGGTTCAGTACGTTCACTCAAAAGATTCGTTCTTTTGAACGAATCGTTCGCGAACGACACAACACTATTGTACGGGCAGCGATAGTGGGATGATAGATAGCTCGATGTGCTCTGTGCCCTTTAAAACAAACTGCGATGGCACTTTAGATAAAAATGAGGTTCATTTCTGTCTTGCCTCTTGGTGAGGGTGGTCTTTTTCCCACCTTTTTAAGGAGCGCCCTAAGTGGCTGATCCGTTGGCGGTCCCGTCTTGTCTCCCTGTAACGTATTCTGCTCTTAGCGGGATTGTGCCGAAAATGTAATTTCAGTTCTTATGTGTCTTGTACATGTTAAGAATGGACAAATAAAGCGCTCTGCTCTGCTCTCTCTGTCCTGAGTTAGTTAATATTGCAACAACATACGTTCCTGTCATCGGCGCACATAAAGTACAAAATAGCATCCTAAAGCGAAACATGAACGTGAAGGTGGCGTCGCTACGTGGACAGCAGAGGACAACAAACGATGCTGGCTGAATTTATCTGCGTTTACCACAGATAAATAAACAATAGTTTTTCGAAGGAGGACATATAGGACATTAACATCTGTAAAGACCAAGTGCTGCAAGATGTTGTCCATGTTGCCAACTAACGTCGTACAAACTAAAGGTAGGGTGTACAAAAAAGAGATCAGTGCTATCATCTAAAAAAATGTATTAGCTTGTATGTGTAAATTAAGTTTTGTAATTGGGTGAAGCCCAGCAGAAAAGACAGAGGGAATCGAGAGGCAAGTTCTATATTGACAACTGTCACGTCTCTCGTCAACACTCAAGCTTCTTGTCAATGCACCTTTTCTCACACACACAGTTTCTGCTTTACAATAACAGCGCAAACACGTCACATCCAATCCAACATCACAAACAATGTGAAAAATTGCTTACATTTGTTTAAACAACTGGTGAAACTACGGAATAGTAAATGCAGATGTAAATGGTGCACCACGTAAAGTAGTTTATGGATGTCGATATTCCATTATCTATTAATATACTGTACATCTGTACCTAGTTTGCTATATTATTGCAGACACTTTCAAAATGTGCACTTAATTCCTACTAGCAAATAAATGTATCTCATATGTATCTGTAGTGGATTGTCCGAAGCTTAAACAGGCAACAAAAGTAGTTTAGTACAACAAATTTATTTACCCATTATCAGAAGTGCAGGTTGAATTAAGTTGGCCGTGCAGACAGACCACATGTTACTCCGGAGTAAACAAGACACACACAAGCCAAAATCACTGTCGAGTTCCGGTCTTCTGCCATTTTTTATATGTCTCTTGTGCGTCATTGTTTGTTATCTAATGCGTCATGATTGTTTTGTTTTGGTTTTGTCTGTTCCAAAACAACCTTGTATCTCTTAGTCATATTTGGAAATTCTAAACATTCTGTAGACAGGTTGGCACAACTCCATATTCACCTTTGTCCCACTGGCACAGAATAGAAGAGAAATTAAATGAGCGTACATTCTTGATAGACATGCAATATAGGTCAAAGGTCAGAAATTCTACTACATACCCGCCTTCCAGGGTCTTAAGACCCTGGACCAAAACAATTTCTGATGTAGACCACTAAGTTAAATCTCTACCACAGATAGAGGCAAAAACCTCAATGTTTTTATACGAGGCAAAAATTCCGTCTATGACCCTCCTTCAGAGCGATCGCTGTTACCAGCCTGCAGTAAAACCATCTCACAGAACACAATTAGTGGCCTACCCTTTGATTTAGTAAAGGAATTACAAATACTTTGATCATGAACATCATTGAACATAAATAGATGAATGTATATAGACTTATGACTGTAAGACATTTGCAAAAATATTTTTCCCGGCATTTGCAATGGATGTAGTTACCAATATTGTTAATTACCAATTAATTTTGAACACACAACTGAATTTCGTATGAGTCCATGTTCGATTAGTGCTCGTATAGATGGCTCGGTGGTGCCTCAGGCTGGTGGCCTGCCGACACCTCGTTGGGCTTTTTTTTTTTTTTTAAATGTCCTGCCCAGCTTCTCGGGCAAATCATATAGCAGATGTAGATGCCCATATCGGCTGTTCAGATTTACTTTACAAAAGAGAAGTGTAGGATACTTCTCTTGTTGCCTTACTTGTATTTTGACTTTATTAAATGTATTTATATTATCATTTGGTGCAGCCGGGCCGGAGCAGGAGGGGATAGAAAGAGAGAAAAAGGAAGACAGAGGGGGGAATTGTGGGGACAAGAGGGGGATTAGACAGAGAGACAAAAACAACAACAGCAAACACAACAACAACAGAGCAACATCAGCAAATACGACATGTACAAATATGATGGTAAAAGTAATAGCAAATAAGCAGTTAGCGAAAATAAAAATAAAAATACAGAAATGACAATGAGCATTATTACACTAAAAATGGAGCAATATGAATACCAATAGAAATAGTGCTATTGATAATAAACAATACCAATACTTTACCTTTATTATCAACAATACAATTGTTCAAATGCAACAATACATATACGTAATGATAACTTGAGATACAAAAGAATGCAGAAAAATGGAGGGGAAGAAAGAGAAGCAACCTACATTAACCTTGTAGATTGTTATAGTAACAATAGGTTAAGCTTTGTCAGTGTGCCATGTGTTATACCCAGTTTACCCTAGGGCAACAACGTTAATATATGTTTGATGAAACGTGATTATGTGCATGAGTGTATGTGTGCATATGTACTTGTATATGTACAGTATGTGTATATGTGTGCTTGTACAGTGAATGTATATGTACAGTATGTGTATATGTGTGTACAGCGAATGTATATGTACAGTATGTGTATACAGTATGTGTGTTTGAACAGTGAATGTATATGTACAGTATGTGTATATGTGTGTTTGTACAGTGAATGTATATGTACAGTATATGTATGTGTGTGTTTGTACAGTGAATGTATATGTGTAGTATGTGTATGTGTGTGTTTGTACAGTGAGTGTATATGTACAGTATGTGTATATGTATGTTTTTACAGTGAATGTATATGTACAGTGTGTGTATACAGTATGTTTGTATAATGAATGTGCGTGTGGATGTACGAACTTTGAGTGTGTAAATATGTACTGTATTTATTTGTATATGTATGTGGGAGCGTAGGTACCTATGTATGTCTGTATGTATGTGTGTGAGTATATGTGAATTTGCATGTACAATACATTTGACTCCCAGTGTGTGCGGGAGCCAGAGTACGGCCCCAGCCTCCCCGAGAGCCCATCCCACA